>NT_180140.1:0-39916 GCF_000188095.3 Bombus impatiens | reverse complement strand
CACCGAGCCATAAACCCGAGTATGCGATTCGCCTAATTGACGGCGCCATTGATCGCTACGGTCACTGTCAAGATCATTGTGGTGTAGAAGGATGATAGCGCAGTTTTCCGCTCGATGAGAGTGGGCGAGCTTGTTTCGTGCGGCGTCGATCTTTAAGCCGCATTTACACGGCAAACGCCGTTCGTTTGCTTACTGTCTTAACGCGGATTTTATTTGCTTGTGTCCCCCTTCTTCTTCCCTTCCTCCCTCCCCCGCCCCCTCTCTCTCTCTTCCTCTTTTTCTCTAATCTTTTATCTTGTTCTTTTTTCTATGTTCTGTTTTCCCCCCTTGTTTGTTTCTTATAGCACGAGCAATCGCTTAGATTCAACGATCATTACAAGAAAAGAATATGGTGGTATAACTCTTTTAATGGTCACATTAGAATGATGCGTTTAAGCCTTTAATTGTCGTAGGCGTGTCTTTTCCTGTCGTCTACTGTCTGCTCCTTACCAAGTTGTTTACTATAGTTGTTTTTCTTCTTCTTTTTTCTTTGCTTTTTTACTTCGTACGCAGATCTTAATGACGATGATATGTTAAAATTCCTCGAAGAGTACTGTATCGCGGCGACTAATGGAAAGGAATCTTCTATCGAAATAGGAAAATAGAATAGAAAAACAAAAAAACACGGCGAAGGGAATCATGAGTGCGAAAATGTTGCGCTATGTGCTGTACATTGGAAAAATTCTATGTTAATTGTGTTTATTTCTATATATATATATGAAAACAATTTGAAAATCCGTTACCGTATGCCGTTAATTCCTCTCGTATAACTTCATATCCATCGCTAAACAGCTCGCATCTTCGGACCGGGTAGGTTGCGCCTCTTAATTATGTCTTTTTAGCCACGGTATATTAAAGTGCCCTCTTTTCACCACTAAGTAACGTAAAAATCAGGAAGTCAGCAAAGTTGTAATTATTACATCCTCTCCCTGTAATCATCATATGGTAACTCGAAAATAAATGCCTACGTATTTATAGACATATCTCAGGCGAAAAATTCCAAAATGGCAACGTAATAAATACCGGGTACTGTTTCTAAAATATCACCACTTAAAGCTACCGCGTGAATTATACGCCGAGCAACTTTTAACTTCTCCTAGGAGCGGGAATGAACGCGAAGCCACTATATTTATAACCCCTCTTTTTTTTTACGTGTCAAACAGATGCGCAAGAGTTGGCGTGCATCGAGATTCGGACGATACGAAGTATCGACGTAAACCAGTCCTGGTGAGGCCATTTCGAACACCTGTTATTCGATTAAGAGGCTGTTGTACCACGAACGCGAAACGTTCTCGAATTCTCGTCCGTTTGTCCCCCACCTCTTAATCTCGGAACATAAAACACGCCCATGAATTTCATACAATCCTTTCGAACTCGTTTCGTACGTCGATGAGTCCGCTTCCTCGCGCGTTACTCTTCATAAATGCCGAATTCCTTTAAACCTCGTTGCAGAATATCTGGAGCAAGCTCGCCATCCGCTCAATCTGCTTATTATACGATCGGTATTTCCATTTCGGTGGAAAGCGCGTTTTAACGCGCCGCTGGTTCTTTTGAGCCATTTTCAAGCCTACCGTACGTTCATCGCTAGAAAATTGTCCTAAATTTGAGCAAAACACGAAAGACCTGTTATTTATACGCGTGATTTCTCGTTTCGTGCAAAATCGAAACTAAGGTTAAAGCTAAAGTAAGATTAAGACATAAACAACTCGAGGACCGCGGCAGAGTTAAGAATAGCGAGTTACATAATTATTTTCTAAATTGTTTCGCATTCTTCGTAATTTAATTACACCGTCGACGGGTTAAATGAAACAAATATTTAAAATTTACGTGCTTCAACGCTAAAGTAAATTCGTATTTCTAACAAGTCGAACAAATCTGATATGAGAAACGCAGCAGACCTTAAGAATAATAAGACAAATTATCTTCTAAATCGTTCGCTCTGAATTATTCATCGCCTTATTGCACCGTCAAAGAGTTAACCCGTTTCCGGTGAAAAATGTACGGTTTTCGAGGCGAGCGCCACTATGGTCGCGAGAACACCATTCATCGATCGATGCCCACGACACGCTCGCTGTCGGCAAACCGCCTCGATTTGCGTCGAGTTTACGCCAGGATAGTATGTATCTCCAAGGTTTTCGCAATAATTATGTTAATAGAGTGGCATATGTATCCATCTTCTTCATCCTTTGTCCACTTCTCTCTCTCTCTCTCTCTCGTTCCGATCGTAAACAAACTCGAAGAGAGAATCTCGTGGTATGTGTTTCTGGCATTGACATTGACGGGAGTCGTTAAAAGGGAGAAAACAGACTGCCGCTAATAACGGTGACGTGGGAGAGGGAATATCGCGCGAAAAGCGGCGAGTGCATGGACGGGGAGAACACATGAATAGAGAGGCGACGAATGGTGTCGCGGCGCTTAACATTCTTTGCCATTCCGCTAATTGGTCTCGATTCGTTCGACATTCTATGCACGTTTTTGTACCTGCGAGGGGACAGAGTTTGTTGTGTGTCGGCTATTTCGATTTAGCGATTCCAGTGCAACATATATACGCATATTTATTTGTTCTTTTTTAAATGGAAATTTATTGAAAACAAACGTAATATAGAAGTAGCACGGTATTGGAACGCTTGTAGATACCGTAATGCGGTATTATAGGAAACGTTTTGTAATTCCATTGGTAACGTAACGAAACGCGTCTATCGCGATTATAGCGGTAAAGTTGGAAACGAATTTAGAAAGGTTTACGGAAGTTGCAAGACATTTATTGAAAATATCTCGCTCGTTTTCAGTAAAACGTTGGCGTATACTATGAATAATTGCCTCGAACATATACTGTGACTCACGAAAATATTTGCAAACTTACACGAACCTCTTGCGTATGTACTATACGTACTGTATGTGTTATATTAACATTGTATGATCTTGATTGTACTCGTAAGGTTTCGAAGGAATCTGAAAATGCACGTAGATGATGTATGAGATATTTGCTGCGAGTATATATCTCACCTCGATATTCAGTGGTGCCGTCTTTAACGTTTATCGTATAGATGGCTATTCATTCTAATTTTCGATCGAATATATATTCGCGGTAAACGTCTTACAACTCGTGTATACATTTCCAGACTGGTTTCGAACTTTATCGATATAATCGTGATGTGGTTGTCTGGTGGTGCTAATGAGATTTCAAAACGTCTTTACAACACAGATTGTATCTACACAAAAATTCTTTTTGGTGAACTGTTCTGTTAAAGGGAATTCTTCAAGATGAGCTGACTTGACATTGAGAGAACCAGAAGTCGTGGGCTTAGTACCTTTCTTCTATGGATCGTCTCACTTTGTTCATTTCAAGAGCATTTCGCGTGACGTTAACCACTGTTTATCGTTGTTATTTATAACCTTTCGTACACAAATGCTTTCTGCGGAAATGCAGAATCTTCGGTTGATTGATACCATTGACGCGTCGCGAGAGACCGAGCGTCGGTCGAGTGTGTGAATTAAGGAAAGAACGAGGTCACGATCCATGTATCCGTATTTATAGTTAGAAAAGCAAACACGTACAATGATTCACGAACAATCGTTGCTCGTGGCCATGGCGCTCAAGTTTACTCTTTCGGTATTTTTATTCGTCTACTCGCAGCGATTGATCAAGCCTAAAAGCTTCTCGAATCCAACGCGTTCCTAAGAACTCCTACCATTGGATGGAATAGAAATAGGATGCGCGTTAAGTTATGGTTATAGCGGATGTGTATTGCGACGATGTTTATACTTGAAAGCAATCGAATATACGCATTTCAGTTTTCAGACGTTCCGTTCGTCGGAACACTCATCGTTCGTAAACCATAGAGCTCTGCGCCATAAAAATAGATAAAGGTCATTGAAAATTATCACGGAGTCAATGACTCTAAGGCCTAGGATACGTATAGAAGCGTGTACGTACATGCAACGGATACTTGGATTGCAACGTCGAGTAGCCGTGATCGATAGAAGAGTTTCGTGGGGCTGAGACGTGCATAAGTATCGTTCGTTATGCAGAAGAAGCGAAAAGAAAGTCCTAGGTGAAAGAGAAACGGTCAGTACCATGACCCGTGAGTCATTGTCGAGGTCAAGCCGATATCCAACAGTTGTTGGTCGAGTTGGAGTATGCGGCTGCAATTGCAAGAGCAGCAGCGCGCCACAGCATCGGCAGAATCCGTGTTCGTGTTTGTACGCAATCGTCAGCAAAAATATCGTGTCGGAGGACAGGGTGAGAGAACATCCACGACGTAGAACTCGATTTAATCCCCAAGTGGTTGGAACGGTTGGAAACCGCGTACACTTTACCTTCAATTTTTGCCCTCCGCCTCTTTCACGAGTGTTTGCCTCGGAACACGGTGGCCTGTATCATCAACAAGTTGAATTCCCTCTTTGCTCCCAAGCGTTCAACCGTTGATTTTGTTTATCTTTTATGAAATTATCGTCATCTTACCAATTACGTAACGAGCATTGCCCATTTGCAATCGGGAATTAAGTGTTTTGTTTGGTAGGCGAATTTATCGCTGTCTCGGCATCACGATTGCCTTGAGTTTTACATTTCGTCGCTTTTGTTTCTCTCAGTACGCCTCGCACGATTAAAAAATAACGTTCCTCGAAAGAGCACGGCGTAGTTTAAGAGCGCAAAGAAGAGAAAAGCAATTAAGCATCTGTTCGCCGATCGCGTCGAACAAAGGCGGGATGTGGGTTGCTAATTATGTTCCTTGGCGCGATTAACGACACGCGTGATTCACGGCGGAAAATCATCGAGTCTCGTTAAGTATCCTCGAGTACGAATCGCCCGGTAAACGCCGCTTTCCTTTTTCCAGTCGTCGTAAATTACCGCTGAACGCGCGCCACCGATCGCAAAATTGAGAAATAAATCACCGCGAACCTCGAACGATTTATCGAGCCTTTGTCTATTCGAGGATTAAACACGGCTTCATCCGCGGTGATGAACCGATCCGCATCTGAAACCGAATTAAAGTAAGCGGAATAGTAGACGGAAAGATCGATTTACATTCCTCCAGCTCGTAAATTCCTTCCTCTGGTTAGGGAGCGCTTGAAGCCTGGCGGCAAGGTGTTTCTTCGTGATGTCCTTGCACGAAACTTGTATTCTCGAACTGCCGAAGGTTTCAGAAAGTTCTACGCACTTTTTTCCGTAGCCTGGATACCTTTAAACCGAGTTTTACATCGAAAAAATTGGCAATGGATTTAATTGGTATTAGAGCGAACACAAGAGGTTGACCAAAGCTGTGCAAATGTAGATACGGCGGTACGACGGTGGTGAGTAATTGGAACACGAAACGAGTTCATTGAATACATTACAGAGGAATACAATTGTGTGCCGAGATGTCGATCGTTGCAGACATCAAACACGCCGACCGTTTTCAAGATGTTTGTCGACGATCGACGCTGATTAAAGCGAATCCAACTCGAGGGCCTAACTCGATACATATTTTCCTCGTTTTTCTTTTTTTATTATCGATCGAATTAAAAGTGGAACGTCTGTGTATCGCGAGCATGCATCTCACACGCGCAATTTCCTACGTGAAATCGAATTGTGCATCCGATGGTCCGCTTCTTCCGTAATCACGATCCATTGTAGCATCCTTGGCGTTGGAAGCAGTCCATCTGTGAAACACAACTATTCACACAGAGGATCGAGACTCTTTTCCTTAATCAAAGATTGGATTCCATCCAAATCTATCGGCCGCGTAACACGCTCTACTCGGAAAGAAGAGTCGATGGGACCGACCACGCGGTCAAGGGTCCGTTTCTCCATCGCGATGGTAAAAATGCAATGGAGAAAACGTAGCTTCGACCGAGTTTAACGCGACAGTTTACTATGTTTAATGATCCAATTAGCAAATCGATCAGATACTCGAGCTTCAGATTTTAACGTTGACTTTAACACTCTTTCTCTTAATGGACATCGGCACAAAGATACCACACGCAAACATTTCAAAGTTACAAACTGTTTTTTAGATCGAATATCCAGAGGGCCGAAAATAATAAAAAATCTTATGAATGCCTCGATAAACGGGACTGTTGCCAATCGTAAGAAGCGATAACGTGTCGATAACAAGACATTGGTTGTTTTATTATCTGAGCGAGAAATCGGAAAATCTCCAACAGGAAATAAGCTATTTCGCTGTGGCTAGCGCGATAAAAGGCTGATACTCGCTGATTACGCGATACCATCGCTAATTCAATTACCGTAGTTAAACCGCTATCTACTCGGCATCTACACGAACGCGAATGTTTGTTTCGAAGGATACCAGACGAGGAAATTTTAATTAGCTGTATCGGTGTCGCGTACCATAGTAAATCAGTTAAATCGTTCAGAGTGTCGAGTCCTAAAGTCCCTAATGTTGCGGCGCACGCTAATTAGTCTCGTCGTACCTTTCTCGGGAAGTCTCTACGAATGCTGCACTGTACGTGGTGAGAGGTCAATGGTTCCAGCATAGAATCGCAAATTGTCATGTTCGCGACAGAGTAAAACGCGAGACGTTAGCAAATAGGCAGGTTCTGTTAAACCGTAACTTGTATCTCACACTGCGAAACCAAATTTCACTGCGAAAGTAAGACTTACTTTCAGGATAGTCGAAAATATTTTCGAATAAGAAAGCAAACAGAGATTTCGAGGACTTTCATTCTGTGTCCGTTTCGTAATGTTTTGGCGTGTTCGAAGGATTACGTAACCAACGAGAAAGAGAGCAACGTCTTAACAGTGACGCGCACGTTACGAAAGCAAAAGGGACGTCCTTTCAGTGGGGAAGTTCCCTTCGACTCGCCACGATCCGGACAGAGGACGTTACACCTTTACGATTATGCAGCAAATACGATTATCGCGGTTGACCGTTCTTCGAAGAATAACACCGACGAGGGATACAGAAATACACGGATCGAGCCGCTTAAAACGATCACCTTGATTCTCGTCGATATTATTACCTCTACGAGAGGAATACGAGAGCAGAAGGTGGACGAAAGCAAAGTGTGAAAAAGTAAACTCTCTTTCGAGTAAAAATAAGTTGCGTGGAGAAAACATCGATCGATCCTGCCCTGACTCTCTCGCAATTTCTCTCGCCGCGCAACACTGACCGATAAAGTTTTATTCGCTGTAAATCGGTGTATCATCCGAAAGTGTCTTATGCCAGGCACGTTCCATCGTTGAATCAACATGGTAATTTCGAGTGCCTCGGTCCCGGGTAAACGGGTCGGTGCACAAGGGTCGCTCGAGCAAAGTCGCCTCCCTTAATCATCCAGGAATTTCAATGAAACTCGATGCGGAACGATTACTTTTATCAATTTTGTTAAAAATAAGTGCGAAGCTCTTCGTGCTAATTAAACGATATTCTGGGAACATTTAGTCCACCAACGAAATTAATATGTATGACGGTCGAACGAGCGAAAAAACGACGCTCGTTAACGGGAAACGAGGTGACGACGTTCCTTCGTTATGATATCATCGTAATGACGAACAATTATCGAAAGTACATAGATAGTATTCGATATCGAATGACAACGAGACATTTCGATCGTTACGACCGACAAATTACGTGCCACGTTTTACGATGTCATAGACGACGATTAATTTTCTTCGAGGAAAAAGAGAGCGGAGGAGGGAGCAGCAGAAGGAGAAGCGTTGATAGAAGAGAATTTTAATAGAGTGATCCGAGACACGGTCTCGTTGCGCGCCACGTTCCTCGATCCCGTTTCTCGGAGTTCGTCGTGGTCGCAGGCCTCGTTAATTCTCGCCCGTTAACTTTGTCGTTGCTATCCTAATTAAAGAAGGTCAGGGATTTTGCTCGCGTCGCGGCCATCTTCGAGAAAAAGGGAATCACAGACGGTGTCTCGCGAAAGCGTCTCATGTTTTGACGCGTCACCCTCTTTCAACCACGTTGTCCGCTTACTTCAACTTCTCCTAGTTAACCGGCCGCTTTTTAAACTTCATCCTTTATGCAGAATTACTCTCGTTCTTTCTCTCAGTCTCGACTTTTCCATCGTTATAAACCACTTTGTTTCACAGTTTATCTCTCACGTGGTTTACGAACCGAATGAAAAGCCTGAAGTTAATGAGCTTGACGATAACACGGACGAACGTAACAGGATATATCGAAGCTTATTTGCGACTAATCGCGCTCTCTCTTCTTCCGATATTATTGGAGCCTGGCTAGATTGGAAACAGGCTGGCGATCTCTGACCTCCATATACCGAGATCGAATAGAATTTACAAGCGATAAAGACAATTTCCCGGGGGGGAAAAAGTTGCTGAGGGTAGTTAGAGACTCGATATCCAGCGAGATCGGCGATCGCCGATAAAATCCACCTAAATCCTATTGGCCCTGGAACGGTTCACCAAACAGAGAGACTCGCAAAACCGGCTGGAAAAATTGTTTGCTTGGCATCGGCCCGCGATACGGGAGGTCACGTATCGCGTAAACGAGACAGGAGTTAACTGTGCCGAAGCAATAAAGTGCCGGCAAAGCCAGATCCTGGCGGGAGGGTTGAATCGCGGAATCGATCGTGGAGCGTGCGGCGTACCGAGCGCAGGGCACCTCGGTGACATCATCGGAACGTCGACCTTCCTGCGCGATCTCAGATACGGTCTCGCGTTACGTCGTCTCGTTCTGCTAATGAGAATTACGTAACGGCACGCGTGGAGTCCGATCGGCGCATTCTCGCGTACCGGAGTCACTTTGCGCAGCGATTCTCCTCGTGACAGTGCCGTCGAAGGATCGAATTCCCTGTTAATTCTCAACGATTAGCAGACACAGAGCCGATTGTGAGACATTATCTACCGCGAACACGCGTGAATCATCTCTGTCTCTGGACCGAGATGCAAGTACAAGTTGATGCAAGAGCAACGTGCAAAATTTCAGATTTACACGAGAGTCGGTTTCCTTGCTTTTCACAGTTTTCTCAGATTCCTGTTCCACTCGTGTTCCTTCTGTACCACCTTGTATCGTTTCCAATATTTGTCAGGAAATCAGTGGAGGAGGAAATTGAAGGAAAACACGATGCAACGTGTATAGGATGTACGGTATAAATTGATCAGCAGGTGACGCGAGAAAAATCAGATATAAAGATGCCGGAAAGATGGTAAGGAGAAGGGGGGAAAGATAGAGAATCGAAGCAGATTCACCGATACCTATACGCGTTCGCTGGAAGTAGAAGCGGAAAACGGGAGGATGAGAGGGCGATATGGAAGAAGAGGGTCGAGGGTGAAAGGTAAAGGGAGAGAAGGAGAAAGAGCCGGGCCATCCAACGAACCCCCAGAGAAGCGACGGCGGTGGGAGTATTGATCCGGAATGCCGGCGACCGGCTGCCTCGAACGCTCTCCTTTACCTTCTCTTCTCTACCAGTACCACCCTCTCTCTTCCTTCCTTCCTAGTATGCACACGAACGCTCTACCCTCTCTTTTCCGGCCATCTCTTTTTGTCCTTCTTGCTCCGGTCTTCTTCCTTTATTCGAAGCGTTCGAGCTCCCCTTCCACCCCCATCCCCGAAACCCTAACTAAACCACGAATTACTCGTTTGCCTCTTGCTTCGTCCTCGATTTCAGACCTGCGATCATCCATCCTCTGATTTCACGCCACCTCTTCGTCCATTTCCCCTTTCTTCTTCGCTCTTCGAGAATATTAAAACGACGCCACGAGATTGCCTTCTGTTTTTCGCGCCCACCTTCCTCTCGATCGTCGCTGTTCGCGACACTTTGCCGCTTCTCCTCGATATCCGATCCGAGAACGTTTGTACTTCGCCATGCTGCACCCCTTTACCGTGTACCTCGTCGCGAAACGAAGTGTTCGTGCTCCTGCAGACATAGTTTTTGCCACGTCAAATACACCGCTAACCACTTGGTATTAAAAGATAAAATATCGTTACCGTGCTTACAGTCACATCCGTTATTTTGTACAACAGTTTCGACCTGTATTTTCTGTGTCACGTCCGTGAATTGGCCAACGGAATTATAATAGCTTGAACGTGCTCGTGAAAGTTTCTCCAGATGGTGCGTTTAAGCGAGCAATATTAAATGGCCCTTAAACAAACCCTCGTAATCCGAGATCGTTTAGCCCGCGTTCATTCGACTTAGGTAAATTCGCGTTTCCCCTTGTTTGAAAACATTCGCTTCCGGTTCGTAACACCACCGATCGTTCAGCGACAATCGTTAAAGGGAAGAACGCGAGAATCGAGCAGGTGGATCGTTTCCGGTATTCCTTTAGCCTTCTATTCTATCTTCTTCGTTCCGTGACCTACGATGGTCTTTGTTCTTGTAGCTGGTGAACTTCGAGCAAGCCACGGTTGAGGTGGTAGCGGAGAAAGAACCAGATGTACGTGACACGATTCCGGCACCGCTTCCTTCTCCTTTCCTCGGGTTTTCTTTGTCCATGTGACACACAGCGTATATTCGGCGTCGAATCCACGTAGTTCGGCATTCGTATTTCAACGATCGTTTTCGGTTTCGTCAATTGATAATTGGAGCGTCGTAGTCTGACTGTAATTTTTCACGAGGTAAGGAGGAATAAAGCGTAGCCAGATCGCTGCGATACTCGTTTCGACGTTCTTTCGTTGCGTCAAAGAATCATGCGGTGGGCGAATGTAGTCGTAAAAGCAACATTCATGCTACAAGGCCACGAACGTTACGACTACGGTCGGCAGAGTACGTGAAAGTGCACCTCGTGTTATGAATGAAATTATAAATACGTACACGCTAGATCGGTAGATGATCGTGTACGTGATTCGTCGCCGACCACGCATAATTCTAACTTTGCAGCTTTCTGACATCGAGCATATACATTTTTCTATTTTCTGCTTCGCTCGTTTTCCGCTACGAGCCTCTTTCATACTCCTGATCTTCTTCGTCGTTTTCACTAACGTCTTCTCGTTCGTCATTCGTCGTGCATCCTATTATCCGCGCGAATAAACGTAACGGTCGCATTACGTCAGAATAAAAGTTCTGTTCTTACGTCAACGATGACAACGAAAATGAAAAGGCGGCCGCTGAAAAACGTGACGGCGCTGGACGTTTCCGTTGCGTTTGATCGCAACACATAGCCAGCAACCCTGATTCTCGTGATGCAAACTCGATCTCTGCTAATAACGGATAATAAGATCGCGCTTCCGACATGCGACACGGCGCACCGCGTGCCACAGACATCGTCGTGGCGCGCTAGCGAAATCCTAATTATGTTTTGGACGAGTCGCAAGCCGCCGATTCCGGGCACAGTGTCAATTCTCCGAATGTCCGAGAGAAGAGGCACGGATGTCGTCATTCGCGAATGACGTTCGACGATCTCGACGATGATTTCCTTCCTTCATCTTCCGCTCCTGGCGCGTGCTACCTTTTGGCAACAACCGGACGTCCTCCTCTTCTCCTTTGTATTACGTTACAAGCGTGTGCCTTTCGCGTGCTACACCGACGCGTTTGCGTGTGTAAGACAGAGAGGACAAGAGAAATAAAGCGGCAGAACGAGAGGGAGAATCGCATAATTCGATAAATTCATCGAGGCCACGCGACGTAGTCTGGTAGAAAGCAAAGTTACTTAGACCCACGACAACGTGGTCCATTCCCCGAGGATAATTATTATGTACGGGCGACGCATCGATAAAGCAAAACCAATTAATCGTGATTGAAGTTGGACGAACGACAAAGCTAGAACGGAGAGGCGCTTCCGATTATTTTCGCCGGTGCTGCCAATAGCCGCGACAGTCGACGTGTTTCATCGTGCTCTAGAAAAGTTTCCTGTTTTTAATTACGTCGAGAATGCCTGCCAGTGGAACGGACGATGTTTGCCGGCAGACCGAAAATAAATGAAGCGAAATAATCGAGGCTCTCCTCGTGCCGTGGCCGCGTATCGAAATATACGAAATTATCGAGGCTATCCGATTGCATAAAGAAAACAACGATTATTGCTTCGTGACTCGTTCACCGATCTGCAAATAAACCAAACAAACTTTGTCCATCGAGTTCCCATCCTTCCTCTCCTCCTCGTCCTCCTCCTCCTCTCTTACTTTCCTCTTCTGGCACTTTTTTACCATCGAAACACGTCGACGTCGAAATCTCAATCGCTGGTGGAAATAGCGACAAACAAGAGGGAAAGAAAGACAGCTTTAGTGGACAGTCGTGTCACGCGTTTGTATCTAAAGGTGTTTTCAAATTTGATCAATGGAAGATCGATTCACAACGCGATCGAAGCTCGAATCAGTGGATCGCCTTTGCCCCAATCTAATTCTCCCTCGATGTTTTCGTGGTCGTTTTTCGCCATACCGAAAACATCGGTCGCGCTCGCGCGATTACCATCCGCGTCGCTTAAACGCATTGGCAAGGTCGCATAGCTGGAATATTCAGCTGGCGATTTCACCTATACTTTACACACGACGCGTTCGCAATAAGTAGATCGCAATTGATGGTGGCGCACTTCACGCGTATCCGCGTTCCCAGTCCGATGATATACTCTATATACTTTCGATCGGTAACCCAACTAAATTCGTCGCCAGATGACACCTACATCTTTATCGATAGATCGCATCATGTGTCTCTTTTTATCCGCCGTGATAAAGGCCATCTGTTACGCACGGACTGCGTCCGTGAATTACGAAATCGTCGTTTCGGCTCGGTGCGCTTCGGTGTCCCGAGTAAAATGCAGCTATGCAATTATCACCATCGATTCGGCAGAGAATTTCCTTTAAAATATGGAGATATTTCGTACGGAACACCATCGATTCAAACTCTTTGCGAATATTCCATTTACCTCGCTGTGTACGAGCTTCTCGGTCGGTCAAACTGACCAACTTCGCTTTTTATCGATTTCTCCAGCTCCCATAAGTTTGCTTATTGCAAGAAATAATTAAAAGTAGAAATAAATAGAATTCGAAAGAACGGTAAGTTTCTAAAGTAAATCTGGAAGACAGTGTTTGTAACTTTATCGCTTCTCTGTACTTTCCAACTTTCGAGGTTGATCCATGTGACTTCTCAACGGCTTATGTATGCACTGTTTTTTCTTCTTCACTGGGAAACGCGAAAAACGAGTTTCCCATTGCGATCGATTATAGCGTCTGGTGATATTCGAACGAAGCTCGCGAATCGTGGTACGCCGGGAGCCACCTATCGGCTATTTTTACCGACCACTTTAGCGATATACTAACGTTCATGATCGCGGCCAAAAATCATTGCCTCGAAATTTCATTCATCCATCGTGCGCTCACGTACTTTACGTCTTCGTGCTCTTTGCTTCGTACGCGTATCGTACGGTGCAATTACATAAACTGGTAAAATCGAGACGATCAGTACAGGCCAGCGTAATTGAGGAGAGTAACGTTATTAAATAAAAGCTGATGTAGCGGAGACGTCACGCCGGCTGTTCCCCGATTACCGATTAAAACGATCTTCGTCAGGAGAACGTTTTAATGACTTGCTACTCGGCCGACGCGCGTCATACTCGCGATCGTGCGTGCACAGTGCACACACGACTTTTATGCAAGAACGTACGGTCTTGTAATTCCTTGCATTCACCTTCGAGCATCCTTTCAACTTTATCAGCCGCTAAGATTTTACTCCCGTTCCTTTCACTCCCTTTATCCTCCGCTCTTTCTTTTCTTCCCTTTCATCCTCCCTTTTGTTCTTTCCCTTTTTCTCCACTGCTTTTTACCATCCACCATCCACTATCCACGTTTTTCCATCGAGTCGACTAGCAGCTCGCGTTAATTCATTCCGCCTCCAGATGATCCGGATCATTTTCAATTACTTGGCGAGATCTTCTTGACGCGAGGTTCGAGCGTGAAGCGATCGGCGGCTGATAGAATATAAAGTGCAAGCTAAATGGTTTTTTACGCTCAATGGGAACTTTCTGATTGATTTGTTGCACCAGTGCATGGCTAATTCAAAAGAAAACAATATAATTGAGAGAAATACAATACGATACGATATGATGAAGGAATATTGGATTGTATATCGGCGAATAGTTATTATTTTAGCGAATAAAAAGATTAAAGAAAAAGATTGCTCGATATAATCAAGTATCTGCAAATCGATCGTTTTATCTACACAGTGATAAAACACGTTGCTATTGATTCGTTCCAAAGATCGTAGATTTCGCATTATAATAAACAGTTGTAGAGTATCACATCACGGAAGCTCGCTTTAACAAGCAAATAGCGACATTGGTTTAACGTCACGGCCTTCTACGTTAATTATCTTAGCCGATAGCGCAATCTACGATTTGAAAAGCTATAGATATATACATTTGCACGTTATCGATTATATATGATTGTTAATCGTTTGAATTGTCTATCCGATATACCTTACAGATTCCTGAGCTACGAATTCTGACCTAACCTATAATTCAAATCCAACGTAAGACACGTACAAATGCAGACACACGTGTAAAATGCTTCGCGAGGACATACGAATTTACCGTTTTGCACATTTTAATCCCATTCACGGATCACAAGATAATTTTTGTCCTTTCAGTAGCAAAAATAGAAAATGGCAGCTCATAGAGAAGATTCATTACCTAATTTGTCGCGACGAGCGCAATTTTCCTTGCATTACCATCAAAGGCCGCAAGAGATGAATGAGGGAACGAGTGGTGATGCGAGTTTAAAGTTCACCACCTAGGTAAATCAATACCTTACGAGCAAAAAGAAATAGGAACTGAGAAATGGCCAGAGAGTGGGGTTGACGGATGAGAAGAAAAAGAGGACATCGAGGAAAGGCAGTAGTCCTTTGCGCTCTTCCTCTTGTTCTCCTTTTCTATCGCTCCGATGAATCAAATCTCCATCTAACATGCTGCAGAACTTTCATCTCTCTCTCTCTCTCTCCCTCTCTCGAGTAGACACGCTAATAGAACTCAGTAATTTATACCGCAGCAGCTATTTTCTCGTTAAAAATTTTCAATAAAGCGCGGCTGCGATCAAACGTCATTTCGTCGTCTCTCGATATATGATTTCACCAATCTTCGGTGGAAATCATGCATTGCCTTTCTGTATATAGCTGTCTTTTTTTTTCATTGATTCTCCTTTGAATATCGATTTATGTATGTTCCCTTGCCGGCATCTGACATCACGATCGCGTATCAATTATGCAAGAGTATAAATTAGGTCAGAACTCACTGCTACGTTTAAGTGAAACGAACTTCCACTTTCGTGGCGCCTACATATTCTAAAATGTAAAATGAAATATGATAGTTTCATGAATCGAATTACTAATGATGGCTAAGAAAAGATTATGGAAAATATTATAAAATAGATTGACTTGAATTTTTGCTACGTGCCATTATTATACGGTTATATTGCCAACTGTACTCATGAATCATTGTACGTATTTTCCGACAGTTTTTAAACGAAGATATTCGTTTTATCGGTAATAAGACGTTATAGACATTTTAAAAATAAACGTTGACTTGTGCACAAGGCAAACGAATTCTCAAGGCAGAGTAAATTAGCAAGAGTCGTTTAAATCAACGGACGGGTAATTAACGATTAGAACTGACGCCAGTGAGGCATCAAACACAAAATAGAAAATCTAATATGAGTAACAGATAAACAAATTTGATCGGTCTACTTTCTCTTGAAATATTTGGAAAACATGTTCTATATATATATTGTCATGTGACTGCGATTCATCGAGATTATAATTAAAAATGTAGCAACGTAGGAGAATTATACTTTATTGCATTTTAGAAAAAGAAAAATAAAGACATCTAACTCTTAAAAGCGATGGAAAAATCACTGTGGCGCTTGTACGCTTCTAAAAGACATTTATTATATTCTGCTTACAGTGCTGCCAACATTCGACTACATATGCGCCGCATGGCGCGCGCGTGTCGTTTATACCATAACCTCACTTGTCATGTATAACCTCAACTGAGATATCGAACAATTCGCCGGTACAATAACAAGAAAGAAGTCTATGATCACATGTTTATAAGCAAAAAAAATATATTCAATAAATACCAAAAGATAATTATTTTTTCTATTTGCCTCATTCCAAATTCCCTTTTTTTTTACTTTTTAGTAAGAATCTTTACTTCACTTTTGTACTTCATGATAAATCCGTCACCGTCGAAAGTTAAACTATCGAAATTTAGAAGAAACAAATATATTTATTTGAAGAAAAGAGAAAGGAGTAAAAATGCTCAGCTAGATATCTCTTTGTTCATCAGTCATGTAGATCCATTTGATAGAATAAATTTATTACTAACGGTGTTCGAAACCAATTCCAAAGATGTTATTGCAGCCCATAAACGAACCAGAAGTAACTCTTCACGGTTTGCTCATCCTACTACATTAGGATTGATGCTCTTCGTAGTTGATATATCGAGTTATTAATATTACGAACTATGTAATAACGACATTAATGATCGTAAGTTACGATGGAGCTTAATTTAGTAGGGTACTCATAGCGATATACATACAAGTTAGAAAATTTTTATAACAAAATGTGTATTGCATTGAATTTAAATGGGATTATTGAAATGTTACAGATGTTACACCGTCGGAACAGGAAGAACTGTTCATCCGAAAACTCCGGCAATGTTGTGTGACTTTTGATTTTATGGATCCGATGGCGGATCTTAAAGGCAAAGAAATTAAACGTAGTACACTCAATGAATTAGTCGAATACATCACAGCTGGTCGAGGCGTCCTTACAGAGCCTGTATATCCCGAAATCATTAAAATGGTAAATATAGCATAAGAATAATGTTTACGCCTGTCATTTAATTCGTAGAGTATTTTCGACATAATAATACGTTTGTTGAAGATTTCTGCAAATCTGTTTCGCACATTACCACCTAGTGAAACTCCCGATTTTGATCCAGAAGAGGATGACCCGACATTGGAGGCGAGTTGGCCTCATTTGCAATTGGTTTATGAATTCTTTTTACGCTTTCTTGAATCTTCAGATTTTCAACCTACGATTGGCAAAAAAGTTATTGACCAAAAATTTGTTTTACAGGTATAAAATTTGCAACTTATAACATATAATATTTCTATATTTAACACATATTGTTAATAATAGATTAATTGATTCAATAGTATATTTGTTATCTGTTTGTAGTTACTGGAGTTATTTGATTCTGAGGATCCTAGGGAAAGGGATTTTTTGAAAACTGTTTTGCATCGTATTTATGGGAAGTTCCTTGGTCTTAGAGCCTTTATACGCAAACAAATCAGTAACATTTTCTTGAGGTATCTGAATAAAGTAACAAAATTCATGCAATATATGATATGTATGTATAAAATACATTTTTTCTTTAACTGCTTATTCTTATAGGTTTGTATATGAAACTGAGCATTTCAATGGAGTTGGTGAACTTCTTGAAATTTTGGGTAGCATTATAAATGGTTTTGCTCTTCCTTTAAAAGTTGAGCACAAACAGTTCTTAGTTAAGGTAAAAAAAATAAAAATAAGAAAGATGATTATATAATGAGCGTAGATTAATATACATTGAAAATGTATTTTACAGTGTGATTTATGTTTTGTTATTTTGTTACAGGTGCTGTTACCACTACATAAAGTAAAGTGCTTATCGTTATATCATGCACAGTTAGCTTATTGTGTGGTACAATTTCTTGAAAAGGATGCAACCCTAACAGAGCCTGTTATACGAGGCCTCCTGAAATTCTGGCCTAAAACATGTAGCCAGAAGGAGGTAATGTTCCTTGGTGAAATTGAAGAGATCTTGGACGTGATAGAACCTAGCCAATTTGTTAAAATACAAGAACCCTTATTCAGGCAAATTGCACGTTGTGTCTCTTCGCCACACTTTCAGGTATTTGAGAGATATTTTTTACAGGATAATTTAGAACACAAAAATATCATTAAAATTTTTTTACCGACAAAATTCCTTTATCCATAGGTTGCAGAAAGAGCACTGTACTTTTGGAATAATGAATATATAATGTCTCTAATTGAAGAAAACAATCATGTAATAATGGGAATTATGTTCCCGGCATTGTATAGAATTAGCAAGGAACATTGGAATCAGACGATCGTAGCCCTTGTTTATAACGTTTTAAAAACATTTATGGAAATGAATAGCAAGCTCTTTGATGAACTTACTGCCAGCTATAAGTCTGAAAGGCAAAAGTAAGCAGTGTTACATTTTACGAAAATAATGAAATAACTATTAAAAGATGCTTAGTTCTTTCCGAAAAACAACTAAATAAAAACTCGTCGGTAGCTTTTTACGTAATCTATAGAAATATTTTATAATGTCAGAGAAAAGAAGAGAGAAAAGGAAAGGGACGAATTGTGGAGAAAACTGACTGAATTGGAGGTAGAACGACGTAATGCGCTTACTGCTACCTTCAACAATCCAGTTCCTGCCACAACAACACCTACGACACGAGCCCGCCCTTGAGCTGGTAACTAACTATATCCATTAAATGGTTTCATATTCTGAGTGCATAAATATATATAACATTCAATAAACGTATTATTATTACAGGTGGAAATTCGCTCCCAAATTACCCAATCATTAGCCCTTAGTTTACGTCGATTGTCCATACACTACATGCAAAAATTACTGTTGTTAGTGGAGCAAAGTGTCTCACAATGGCATTCTTGACGTAATGTAATTTTTTTCATTAGTTACTAGCCTAACGGGCGAAGTGGAGAAGAGAAAAATGAAAGAATCAGTAATCACAATTTTATTCTTCTTCGATGCAATGATTGATGAGTTCTAATATTTTTATTGTGTACATTAATTTCTACTTTTCTTTTTTCCTTTTTCTTTAATAGCAATGATTTAAGTTGTACAATGTACTCAGTGTCAGCACATAATACGACGATGTTTTAGTCCCTTCTGAACTAAGGTGTAGCTGCGCTCGGTGGGAGGAGACGATCAAGATGTAAATTCAAATAGATAAAATATATTGTTATAATATTGATTTTTGCATGTGACATTTGCTTCAGTTTCTAAATGGCTAATGTCCTCTCATGACTGACCCACCTTACTCTGATTCTCACCTCCAACAGAGCCAGCAGGGACGTTGTTTGAAATGTATCATATATTCGTATTAATGATAATGATAACTATAACAAAACATAATAAAATTAGGTAAATATATAAATATATATAAATATATATATATAATACAATATATTATAAAAATATAGTACTATTGATGATACAAATTACACATTTACACATACACGAATACACCGAACTGTGGTAAATACGTGTAACGTACAGACCGATGTGCTACAAATACTAACATTGTGCTGACTGCATGCCCGCAGCAAACGGAATAAATTTTTTCAAAGAAAGAGAGCCGTGATGATATGCTCGTCGCATATCGGAAATAATATTATTGAATAATAAGGTTCAATTCATTGAAACAAAAAACGTAAAAAATATATGTTGTTTTTTAAATAAAAAATAAATAAAAAAAATAAAGATGCGAGGGGCAAGTATACAATAAAAAAATTTAATTGTACCAAAATATCCATTGCTTATAAATATAATAAATAATAGAGATACAATGCATAAGATTTATTCGGAGCTGTGCTCCCACAGGCCACCGCAAAGACGTGGGATCGTTTTTAAAGTTTCTTACCATTGCATAATAATAATAAACAATAGTAGCTCTTAATAAATAGATGGTTAACAAATGAGTGACAGCTTGCTCATATTTTCATGAAGTAGCTGAGAAACACATCTAACATATTTGTTATGTTTTACTTTCCATTCTTTTTATGTCAAATATGTTTTACCTCATCTCATAGCATACTTTGTTTACATTGTACACTGTTTATCTCCACTTCATGAAAATTAGTTCAAAAATAAATTGAAATAAATAATTATTGTAAATGCTGTAATGTGACTCAAAAAAAAAAAACAATACGGATAAATTCATAAGAGTTCTATACGCATAAATAGACACTTTATTAAACGAATGTCTAATTTATTTCTACTCTCTAATTTTCTTAAGCGCTGCTTGATTAAACATCAGTAACACCATAGATTACTAAAATATTTTGTCGTGGCCTATTTTCTTTTTTCTTTCTTCCTTTTTTTTTTTTTTTTTTTGTTCCTTTTTAGATATGCAAGCATTTCATCTATCTTTCCGACAGTAATAAAGAATTCTAATAATTATTATGTTTGGGCTAACTTAGTTTTTAGTACATTTCCAAATATACTACAATAAGGAATTCTAACGATATATTAATATTTTTTTATATCGTAGAAACTGCATTTGTATGACAGCATAATTACAAAAATTGGATACGAAACCATTGCAAATAAGTACTTCCATACTTTGCGGCAGAAAAAAACAAATATAATCAAAAGATTAGAACAATAGGAGATCCTACGATTACAAACGCGAGCTACACTGTGATAGTCTATCATACATATTTATCGTTACAACGCAATCATTAGCGATTATATTAGTTTTCTTTCCTCGTGCAAATTACAAATGAACAACCTCAATATATACGATTAGTCCGAATTATAGCGGATATGATTTCATTGTAAATAGACTTAATAGGTATATACTTCAGATACTCATATTAATCACTGTTAGGAACATAACAGTTGTACAGTTGATTTTAGAATGTAAAAAGAGTAACATAAATGAAAGTTGATTAATTTATCCTTGTCATATTATACGTAAGAATGGTTAGCTATTCATATAATAAATATAAGTGCAGTACTTGAATAAGATTAATAATTATTTATACTCTAAAATTAGCTGTTGCTTGAAGATACATGAATAGAATGTTCTAATGTAACCGAATGTTTTTTTTTCTAGCTTGAAGAATAAAAAATTAATACGAGACATTATAAAAAGAAATACAAGATACTATAAACAAAAGACACATTCTATTATTTTTAAACAATAATGAAGATATTGCCAAAATTTTACCAGATACGTTTAAATATCTTAATCTTTAACATTTATCAATCATTTACAAAGGCATATGTGTTTTATTAAAGCAATTAAAAATATTTTCAGTTGACGTCGGAAATAGGGTAAAAATTTATTTCACAATATGACAAAAGTTTCATCTGAAAGAAGATATCTGTAAAAATATAATGATGATGCAATAAAGTTAAAAGAATATATTACTTTATTATATATATATATACATAGCTTATATAGTAAAAAATGTATAATATTAATCTTGTAAACAAATGATTACTTGACTAAGTTATTTTGTTGCATAATATAGTATTGACACATTGAGATAGGTTATGGAAATAAATTATTTTTAAATAAAAATAGAATATAGTACATAGAGAGGTAGAATAAGAAAGGAAAAAACATAGTACACAATTTTCACACTTATTGTGTATTATATATCTATACAAATAGAAAAAGAAATTTTTAAGTTATTTATTAAATGAATTACATATTAGTTTTGTTGTTACTAGCTTATTGATTTATGAAATTCAATTAACTCTTAGTTTTTAAAGAAAAAATTCATATTTTAAAAATATGTCATATTGACAATTTGTTAATGGATAAACAAGATCGACTGCTGTAAATAATTTTGGAATTATTAAAATACAATTAATATTTTTCAAAATTTTTACAATTTTTAACGGAGTTAACAAAGAACTTATTGGTAACAAAAAGAAATGAAAGGAGGTTTAATGTCTAAATCATTGATATACCTAACACGCTGTCAATGTACTCGGTTTTTATGAACGTTCGTAATGTGAAGGAAAAGACATACATTTATATGTCAAATACGCGATTTAGTTTTACCTATCCCAAGTCACTATTAAAACAAATTTGTACGAACGTGTAAAATGGATTTTTTATTTTTGAGCACACAGTTATATGCTCGAAATACACTTCCATTAGTTTTATGAATATAATATCGTATCTGTAGGTTATAAATACCGAAAATTTATCTATTTGTCGTTCGATCAAATATTTATTCCCATTATGTTATCTCGAAAAAATAAGGATTTAAGAACAATTAAAGAGGGAGTTGTTGGTAAATATGTTAAAAAAGAAACTCCGCCTGAAATGCCAAGTAAGTTGTCATTACTATTGTGTTACAAATAGTTTGTAAAAAGACAAACTTTTTTATAGCATTGATAAGTTTCTATGCTTTTTTTTAAATGTTTGTACTTTTTAACTGTTTCATTACTACTGTACCATTTTTAATGACAAAATACAGTTTGTTTATTTTTTATAATTATTATTTACTTTTAGTTATTAATGTATGGACAACAGAACCAAATAGAAGGACGAGGAATCGCAATAATCATCCAACTATCCCTACATCCATGGTAAATAGCAATTGTGTATGTTATATTTTTGTAGACAAATAAACACTAATTTTTATATAGTCTATCCCACAACAACCCAGCATGGTACAAAAATTTGGAAATACTAAGACAACAATGAGTGCAGTAGGTTTAGGAAGTCACGAAGGAAAGTATACTCCCAATAGTTCTGTCCCAGATTTAGCTCAAAGGTAATTTATGTTTCAAAATATACAATCAAAGTATATTTAAAACCAAAATGCAACATACTTCTTTAGATTTGCCAGTCTTTCTGTCAATACTAGTACAAGGGATGGGATGTCATCTCGTACTGCAACTCCAATGTATCATTCTGGACTCTCACCTGCCATATCTCATACTTATGTTAATCAGTATGCTGGATCTGAATATCATTTAGATCGGGTTCAAACACCACAGATGCCTTATAAGCCATTTGACATTGATTCAGGTTATGACGACTATAATCATTCTGCATATCGTCACAATACAGGGTAGAAAAGTATTATACTTAGCATTCCTAAAATTGTCAAAGTGTGATATGTTGTTTACATTTATGTTTTTAAGATATAGTCGTTGCCATTCAGAAAGATCAAGTTCTAGGAATGAACAGCAAGAAGAACTTCCTTTACCTCCTGGATGGTCTGTGGATTTCACTCTCAGAGGTCGAAAGTACTATATAGATCATAACACAAAAACCACTCATTGGTCTCATCCTCTTGAAAAAGAAGGCTTACCTACAGGGTGGGAAAGAATTGAATCGCCTGAATATGGTGTTTATTACGTTAAGTAAGTTCTGTGGTAATTAAAAATTCAAAATACATGTTATAATTCCTATATAAAATTATATTATTTTTAGCCATATTACACGGCAAGCACAATACGAACATCCATGTTATCCTCATGAGATACAAGCAGTGCGTGTTGTATCACCTCCACGCCACACACATTTTCACTCTCACAGTGTTTTAGTTCCAGCTAACCCTTACCTTAATGAAGAAATACCTCATTGGTTATACGTATACAGTAGGGCATCGGTAGCATTAGATCGTAAATTGCGATGGGAACTTTTTCGTTTACCGGAACTTGATTGCTTTAATGCTATGCTTACTAGATTATATAAACAAGAATTAGAAGAGGTAGTCATGCGTTACGAAGAATACAGGTCTGATGAGTTTTATGTTTTTCATACAAAATGATTTTTTATATAATGTATCACATAAATTCATTAATAATATTATTTTTTAGATCAGCTTTGCTATGTGAGATGGAACAAAGATTAAAAGAATTAAATCCAGAAACTTCTGGAGCAGTTGCCTTGCGACAATCTCTTCCTTAATTAAAAGTATTTGTATATTATCAATGATTTTCTGTAATATGAATGAAAGGAATTGAATATATGTAACGTGAATAAACTGCGCTTATGAATATATTTGTTAATAAATTGAATTTAGTAAAAACGCTTTTGTAAATTCGCTTTATTCTAGCTCAAAATTAATAACATGTTAAAGTTCTATGTTTCCACGACATTCGTTTCATTTTCTTTATCTTTAGAAGTATTTATAACAATTCCTTTGATTTCTATAAATTCTACGTCTATATTTTCCTTTTTCATTTTCTTCATTAATCTGTCTTCTGCAAAGATTTCAAATTAATTGGACATAGTATATGTGTGCAACAATGTACGTTGAAAATATAATTTAAATTGTTAAATTTGTAATACGTACTGGCTTCTGGAGTAACAGGTAGGTCATCCTTAATCGAATAATAGAATGTAAGTATAACCAAATTCCATGCAGAAAATGCATATATTGTGGATAAAGTTAATCGGATTCGCGGAATCCTATCAGCTGGTAGTATTTGCTTTATTTTGTGTAGAAAGAACTTCCACATATTTTAGCTTCTCTAATAATCACGGTTATATATAAAAGACATGAAATTCGAAAATATAGCGAACTTAATTTAAAAAGATGGAATATAACTTTGTCGTCTAACCTCTTATTATATATAGTTTTTTTTAGAAAGTCAGGTATATACAATATAATTTTCATTATTTACATTTTACTATCATATTATTAATATTCTACTAGGTTATATAGATTATCAATATGAAGCACGAAAATGGATTGTAAACCCACAGCATAAGCAGGAATCGGGATTGTTACATATACATACTTTATTCTATACTTTAATTCTTGTAAAAATTTAATTTAACTTTTAATTACGTCAATATTTACGATATTATTAAATTTCAACTTTATAACGATATGAGATGTTTCCATGTAATTTTATTACTTCCTATATTCTATATTTGAAAAATTGTTATTCAACAAAAATCACGAATATCGTTAAAATAAGTATAAAAATTAAAAACAATTACAAAAATAAGCTGTAAAAAAAGGAATTGTCTAAAATCTTTTATTACATTATTATGAACAATTCTTATGCTTTTACATTGGAGTAAATTTCCATTCCTATGTCTTAATCTTTATATTCTTATTAATATACATATATGTAGTAGATAGATATATGATATGAAAACAAAATTATAATTTCTAATTGTTAAACGCGTCACTGTTTACCTTCACCTTTATTAGCGAAGATATAAAAATATAAATACGTTTTTAATTATTAATATATTTTACATTAGCTACAACGCGATTAAGCGAAACAATAATTGGAAAATCACGAACTATATGCTTGTATATACGGATTAAAATAAAATAATTTCTACTAAAATAGTTAGGATGTGAAACGATGCTTAGTATACATATAAATCTGTATGAATTTATGGATACGTCAACCTTGAAGGTTTTTCCCATCGTACAGCACTGGTTCCTATCGGAAAGTGAGATGTGATTGGTTGTGTGAACCCCAGACTGGAATGAGACAGTGGAATGGGATGTCTGGCAATCGAATAAAAGGGGAGGGAGGAGTAATTTCGCGCGTTGAACGGATACCGAATAATTTCGAAGAGATTCGCAAGTCACAGCGTCGTCTCGAGTAATCGGGCAAAGATCATTAAGTAGGCGAATCCGTCCATCAAAGCCCGACGAGATGTCCGTCATGGGAAAGGTAAGCATATTAACATTCTAATGCATCCAATCCGACATTGTTATATAGAGCTCTTGCTTTTATTATCAACCCTTTTATTTGCGATGAGATCATGTCTTCAAGCAGCGAACAAAAATCCGTACGAAATCTGCATTGTTAGAATTTAATTTTTCCTCTATTATTTGAATCATTAACAATTTCTCACCGTAAGAAAGAAATGCTCTTGATTTGAATCTGCTTTTACTCGGCCGGTCTCAGATGAACCAATATAGACCTTCATCAACGTGTCGCTTGAAATCAGTAAACATCGCAAAATGTATCGGAGTATGCATTATTTTAATTTAATTCTTTTTCTCACTTTTAGCCAGTACTCTACTCCTATTGGCGGAGTTCTTGCTCGTGGAGAGTACGAATTGGTAACTAAAAAAGCATTATTTTTTTTTTCTTAAGATAAATAAATTTTTCTTATTTATACAAGCAATCACATGTACTTTTTAACAGCATTGAATTTGAAAGAAATCCCCTATGACATAAAGCCAGTTAGCTTGATAAAAAGTGGTGGAGAACAACATTCTAATGAATTCCGTGAGATCAATCCAATGGAGCAGGTGCCTGCACTTCATATTGACAATCACACGTTAATAGAATCTGTAAGTATTATCTGTAAGTTTATTTATTATTACATTATGTATGTCCTAACGATATTGATACTCCGAGGCAAAACAACAACATGATTCGAATTATCCTTTAACTCGTGTGCTGTTACAAGTATATGAACATTCATGTGTATTTCTTTGTTATCCAATGACAATGTACTAAATATGTAAAATTTTTTATTCTAGTTAAATATCTTGCAATACCTAGAAGAAACCAGACCACATCGACCTTTAATGCCTGCAGATCCAGTAAAACGAGCAAGAGTCAGAGAAATTTGCGAGGTTATTGCTAGTGGTATACAGCCCTTGCAAAATTTAGTCGTGTTGATTTATGTTGGAGAAGAACGCAAGAAGGAATGGGCACAACACTGGATTACTAGAGGTTTAACAGGTATGTTAGGAAATAGGAAAAAAAGTATGAGTTTAGCTGTACATTGGCATAGATGTGACCAAGATTATTATGTTCCAGCTGTAGAAAAATTATTGTCATCCAGTGCAGGGAAGTACTGCGTAGGTGATGAAATCACATTAGCAGACTGTTGCTTAATACCACAGATATTTAATGCAAGGAGGTTTCTCGTCGACCTACGACCTTTCCCAACGATTTTAAGGGTAGATCGTCATTTAGAGAATCACCCAGCCTTTACCGCTGCTCATCCAAACAATCAGCCTGATTGCCCACCAGAGGCAACCAAGTAGCAAGCAAGGCAGACCACCCTCTTCCTCTTCTAATTTATTAGAAATAGGAAGGGAGTGGTCCAATATGTTGTAGTTCTGTGGTGACAAAAGGTGATGCAATTTGATTTTTAAAAAAGATATTAGCATATAATTATGTTAAAATGATAATAATATACGCCCTAGTGTTGTATATTAATTAATTTTTAATACCACATGTTGTAAATTGAAATTTACGAATACAACTATTTCTTTTTTCTTATCGTTTTCTAGGATTAAATTCTTTTGTTTAGTAGAAGTATACACCTTTTATCACTTATGAACTACCTTTAGGTACCGAAATGGTAAACAGTGGAACGTAGAGTATCGAACTCTATGATGATTTTCAGTTGTTTGTAAAACCGAATTCCGTGATATGATATCTGTTTCGGGTGAAAAAACGCACTGTACCATTTCTGTACTTAATCAGAGGATAAGAATGTTGGCCTGTTTTTATTTTTGTTATATTTTTTCATTGGTTTCTATATACACAGAATCAAAATTAACAAAATTTGTCTTCGTACAGTACTTACAATTACTTTGTAAAACGTACTGACCTATTATAAATAGGTTCTGTTGTCTGAAATCAAAAGTTTACTTTTTATACACTTACAATAATGTAATTTTTCAGTTACTTTTAGCTTACTTAGATTAAGGAGAAGTGTTGCTATTAAATAATATTAAATATAACTTGAAATTCTTTACCGAGTATAAAGTAGCAGATTTAACATCGCAGGTACACATACTCACATACATACACATTGAATAAACAAAGAAATAAAGAGGAAACGTGTAATAAGGGAATGCAATCTGCTCAAACTCCGTAATAATATCGAGGAATGAAAAGTACAAATCAAATTCCTTTTTCTAAAGCTTTATCTTGAGTATGTTTCGTTTTGCTCCGTACTATGTCAGTCCATAAGTGAACATTTTCAAATAGTAGATACGAGGTAATTTCGATTTTATATATTTTTTTAATGTTAAAAAAATAGGAAGGTGTGCTCGATTTTAATATGTCGCACAAGCTCGTCACGTGTGTATTATTATTAAGATAGAATCATTCTTTTCAGCGTTCCATGGGAAAGAAGTTACATTTTAAAATCATTCAAAAATGATTTTTCACTCGACTCTATCAAACCGATAGAAAACAATAATTAAATAGAAATTTCGTAGGATACTTTTACGTTTCAATATTGAGCACCCTTTGGAACTTTACACTATATTTTCTTGCGAAGAGTAATCTTTATATAGAGATACATTTTTTATTGTATCACCTATATTGTATAACTTTGACATATTTTGTAGTTTTATACACAAATGATACGTTTACTGTACAACAAGGTTCACACGAACAAAAGTCAAGACGAAACAGAATCGCGTGGCAAACTTTATCAATAACTTCGGCATTGTTCCTTATTGCCGGGTTCCTTCTTGCCATTACTTTCTACGGAAGTAAAAACTATCCTTGATTTATAAAGAAATCGTACGATGGCAAAAAGTTAGTAATTCGCAGTGTTTAAGAGAATACCGTATTATGTAAGAACGGGAGGGGGTTGGGGGAACGTTTGTTTGCATGCTTCTGTCATGCAACGGTCTATCACATACATAGAGATAGTTTATAATTTATATTCTAACGTAAAGGAGGAGAAAGACGTAACATACACTTCGTATTTAGATATGTGCATTATGCAAACGTGTGATTAGATAATAACATATGTATATAATTTTTATACAACAAAAATTGGAATGTTACACGCGGAAAACAGTTTCAGCCATATTTTCGAGATGGCTGTTCATACTGTGTCGACAAATATATCGCATGTCATATATTACAAAGTTTATAGAGCACGCATAAGGAAAGGATGCAAACAAGTGGTGCCCTTCGAGCGTAATCGCACAAAAAAGATTTTTATTTCTTCGACGATCTCTCTGTTATCGAGGCATGTATCATGGAACACTTCGATCAATGCGACGTAAGATGCTAGTGGACGTTAATAAAGTGTCGCGATAGCGAGGAAGAGAGCCTAACTTTTCTTTGTAACTCTCGTGATATTTGTTACTCTTGTAATAATAAAATATCGGAGTAAGAGAAATGGATAATTTTTATGAAAAATGTTTGGAGAGAAAGAGAGAAAAGACCATCAAGCTACATTTGGCTTGAGGTAACGTAGGGGGAAAATTCGCGAAGTTAGTGTACAAATATTATTGCGTTCAACGATGATGTTTTTCGTGTTCGATGCGATAGAAACGAATTCTCCATTTCTCTGGGGACTGGTACTTTTTCTTTCTAATTCGGGAGACCGATAACTATACTTTTAGCGCTTTTTCACTATTAGCTTGTTCGCGAACATGTGAGAGCCCGAAGCAGGAAAGTACGTAATAATAATGATAATTATAATAATAATTAGAATACTAACGGTAATAACGAATCAGTGAACATTTGTTTTACAAGCAAATTAACAGGAAAAAAAAGGGAAATACGCAACATAGTATCACTGTATAGTCGGACAAACTAAGGGCAATAATGGTTGAACCAGATTAGGAGTTCATTTTACTGATGGTCCTAAGTAGAGTTTAGTTAGGTAGAGCAGCGTACACATTTGTAAAAGGATGCGTGAAGAAACTTTGTAGGAGCAAATGCGTGTATGTATTATAATAACGGATGCAAACGATACTTAATGAAAACTTAAGTAAGGAAAGAATCACCGGTATGATACGCATAGATATTTTGTAAGTGAAAATGAATTATGTACGTTCACTGCTTATGAGGAATAATAAATTCTGTGTCATAGTGTATGTATATTAATTTGTAGATGCGAAGCTAAAAAAAACGAAAAAAACGCTGTCAACAAACTATAAATACATTTGTGAATGTGCACTTATCATTCGAATAAAAAATACGTTTTGACTGTAGCCAGTATGGTCGATGTTTATTAACGTACTGAAATCACCGCGCTCTAAAACAAAAACAAAGAGAGAAAAGAAAAAGGAGATGAATAGAAACAAAACGAAGGAAAAAAAAAATAATAGGATACACAACTTACCCGGCAACAGAAGATATTTCGCATAATCACGATCGAATCGTCCCACCGCGAATTACTCCAAACGTAATCGGTAGACGGAAATTTAAAACTGAAACAGAGTTTAGCAAAATAACTGAGCAACAGCTAGAAGCGTGAAACTAAAAGGAAAAACGTCGATCCGCTTCACAAAGGTTTCATCGATATCGCTTTGTTCTCCTTATCTTCTCTTTTTTTTTTTTTTTTTTTTTTTTTTTCGTTTCGAATAACACAAGCGCTCTCGGTATCTCCTCTGTCTGAACTGGATTAATTTTCTTTCGTTTTCAATATCTTTATTACAAATCAATGGTGTAAAAAAATACATTCCCTTATCTATACTGACTAGTTAGAACAGCACGGGTTTTTCTGTTTTGTACGCCGAATTTTGTACGCTGACGAAATGCAAGGGCAACCGATCTCGCCGGTTCCTTTAGTGCCATATATATTCCGAATGATATGCTATTCCGAACGTGAGATACGTTTAACAAGAACAACAGCAACGACAAAGTTCGCGATAGAACCGACACATAGCTAGAACGAGTACAATAGAACGACGATAACATTAAATATTAATCCGAGTGTAACGGTATGTCTGCGCTTCTTCGCCGTTCGATATATGCTTCGAAAATATTGTACCTACGGAATTATTCGCACGTTCCTCCGGTTTAACGCGCGGTTCCCCGTGACGAAACGCGGGAGTAAACCAGAGGCAAGACACGCACGTGAACTTGACATCGCATATACAAACGCATTTGTTTTTCCCGTTTCTCCCGTTCGTGTATGTACATATAAAAGAACTTACAGACTAGTCGCGTAAAATTGTTAATTGTACATTATCGTATTTACAGGTACGCATGCTACCACTTAATGAAGTGCGTGTTTTCATCTCTCGTGAGCTTTCTATCAAAATTTGGAAGGCTTCGTCGTAAGTTGTAAGTGGAGCGAGACCGTGTCCGGTCAGACAGGAGACGCGCGAATAAAGCACGAACGTGTCGCGATCAATCGATTGGGAACCTTCCTAATTTCGACAAAATTACAATTGCACAGAATTCATTTGGACACCGTTATCGGAAACGAAACGGTAAACAGATAAAGAGAGAGAAAGAGGAAAAGAAAAGACGTTCCATCGACGAGGAACGTTTCTTTTTTTTTCTTTTTTTTTTTTTTTCTTCCTTTACGGTAGAAACTTCTGCGACGTATACTCGGAGAAACAGTCTTTGGTGAATGAAAGAGATAGAGAGAAAAAAAAAAGAAAACGACAAGAGAATGCGTATGACGATCATACAGCGACACTGAATGGACAGATGGATGGATCGATGGAGTAGATGGATGGAACGTGTGTGGCCAGGTCATGAAATGAAGAACAACAGAATGCATTTAATGAGCGATTGTTTATTATGCTCTTATGGTCACTTGTCATACAGGTAACGATGCTTTCTCATGAGTGAAAATAGTTAATATATTATGTTTAATATTTATAATTATTTAACATTGAATGGAATAACTCTGATGATGAAAGAATAACAATTTATGGATGCAAATAAATGTGATTAGAGTGTAAAGTAATTATTTAGAGTAAATTCAAATGCTGTGAACTAATTATATATACATATATAAAATATATATATATGTATATATAGTATAATATATACTTCATCAATAACAATCATAGTGTGGTGCCCAAGAGGTCACGTAAACTTTTAATAACAAGCAAAAATTATCAAATAAAAACGTAATCATTTTCGCGTCGTCGATCAAAAAAACAAAGACCTATTTTTGTCTTCTTTCTCGTGTTCAGGCTTACAAGCCGTGTGATGCATGCTCGCTTGTCGTCGCGTTTATCGATCCGCACATCTCGGATTCATTTTGATTTTTCCCGATCGTTGATTGGTCGTTTCAACTTTGCCTCGAATAATCACGCTAATCGTCAGATTAAAATCATTTCCTTGGAAATCGAAAGGAATATTAACAAGAATATTGGAGAATATTAAAAAAGAATGCCGAGTGGATTCTCGTCGCGTCGATAGGGAAAACACGAAAAACACTCCTCTCTATCGACTAGAGTTGAGAAGAGCTCGACGATTAGTCGGCGCAACTTTCGTTTAGTTTTCGAATTAACCCATTTATATCGGTGTAACAAAATCGAAAAGTGTATCGCTTCTCGTTCGGCAACGTCGAAAAAGCGGAGCGTTTTTGAAACGTTCAAATCCGAGGTGAGAATCGAAAAGCTAAAGAATCGTTTACTCTCGCGAAAATACAATTGAACGTAACATTATAGAAAAAAGTAACGCAACTTTTTGTGCTCGATACAATATAACAATCGTTTGTTTTGAAGGGAGTCGTAAAACACAAGGGACAAGTGTCTTGTCGTATGCTTAGTTTCCTGTCGTTCTTTTCCGAACTATCGTATGCAGAGCTACGCGCGACATTCCCCTATTATTTTCTTTGCTTTCGTTCTCTTGTATACTTTCGTCTCTTTTTCTTGGAAAAAGACCGTGACAGAACAATGTTACAAATGGATCGTTTATTTGTACGATCCATTTCACGGACAATCGATGCGCATCGACACACGTATCCAAACACGTGCATATCCCTTTTCTAATATATCGCTTAGATGATTCTCAATAATTAACAGCCCTATTATAGTTTCTCTTATCTTCTTCATCTTTCTTTTTTTTTTTTTCTTATCCGTTCAGAGAGTTTTACTCGCCAATCGGTATGTATATAAATGTATACGTATATATACATATATACATATACATATACACAGGTATATATATACATATATATAATCTTTCATCCCAAGAGAACACGCTATACTCTTTAATAATAATAATAATAATAATAGAGATTCTCTTTTTTTTTTTTCTTGTGATAGTTAGATCTAACTATAGTTTCTCGCGAACTTTTGAAGCTGAATCGCAATACCCTTTTTCTTCTAGCAGGCGAGTTCTCGTAATATATACATATACATATATACATACAGATATATATTAAAAAATACAATTTCGTTCGCTGCTCTTTTTATGCATCGTTTCCTCTTTTTAATATATATCCTGACGAAATGAACAAACAAGAAAAAAAAACGAAACAAAAACGTATGATCGACCGTGTAATACGTGCGTCAATTAAATCAGTCGGTGAAAGCGCGCCACGTATCGAATCGAAATGGATCTTTCTTTTCTTTCCCTTTTGATTATCATCATCGATCGATCGAATGCCAATTTAGCCGTATTTTCTTCTCTTCTTTTCCCCCGCTTCCTCCTCCTCCTCCTCCTCCTCCTCTTCCCCCCCCCCTCACTCATCTATCTCGTTTATTTCTCGGTGATCGCGATATATGAAACGCACGAGGCACACGGTCGTCGTGTTCTTACTATTACTTTATAGCCAAAGGAATGTAAGGTACAATACTTGTGATCGTGTTCCATCAGTGACGAACGAATCTCTACTATGGTACCTCTTTCGCAGCCAGCTGCTCTTGAAATTCGAAATATTCGTGGAAGATAATGCTATTTATTTCATCTAATGTAACCGGCATCGTAATTCGGATACGATCCTTAGAAAGGTAAAGCACAACGCGCGGCACTGCGTTTCGCGTGAAACCCTCTATTATATATTTTCATATTTTTTTTTTTTCGTTTTGTTTAAATCTTTCTTTTGCGTGTATAGGCATGCAACATTTCGCGTTATACAAGTGTACAATGTTCGTCTGTACGTGTATGCATATATGTAACATGGGTATGTGTGTCTCTCTCTCACTCTGTGTATGTAATGTATGTATGTATGTATGTATGTATGTATGTATATGTGTGCGTGTGTGTGTACAATGACAACAAGTCGTTAATGAACATGAATGTGCACACATGCACCATCGCGGTGCACTATTTTTTTTTTTTCTTCGCGACTTAGCGATTATTAATCTACTTATATTCAACAAGGTACTTAATAGTTTTTTTTTTTTCTTCATCCTCATCATCATTATAATCCCCGAGCTGCTATGTGCTACTTCTACCTCAACAATAACGATTCTCATCCAAGTTCTTCGTTATTATTCTTCATTATTTTTTTTTTTTTTTTAATCTTTTTCTTTACATATGCTTACCCAAAATAATATACCGTGTATTAACAGTCTAACTCTAAGTCTCACCTCCAATAAAATAACATTACATACACTTTTGTACAACCCTCTTAATTACACGTTAACGAATCTTTCTAGTCGTTTAAATGTGCTCTCTTATTAAGTTCCCTACTGTTCGCTCTTTTTCTCTTTATCCGTTATTTAGTTATTTATATCTTTTTTCTTCTACTCTTTCTTTAAATAGTTTTATCTCTCGAATAAATTCTTCCTCGGTTCTATTCGCTCTGCGTCTAGATATTCTGAATCGTATTTCTCTTTTTTTTTTTTCTTTTTCTCAGACATTCGGCCATCCGCGATGAGAAGACTCTTCCTCTTCTTCTTCTTTTTTCTTTTTTTTTTTTTTTTTAGAGATTTAGTTATCGGTATGCATTGCTATTTTGAATACACTAACGAGGCTCGTCTCATTCTGTTCTTTTCTTTTTCTATGTACGCGGAGAGAAAGCTTCACTTTTCTTTCGTTCCTTTCTTTTTCTTCTTTTCCCTTTTTGCTTCGCTTCGCAAGTGGCGTATTTCTCAATTGTACGACGATATCGGAGATCTGCGAATTTAGCATCTGCTCGATTTACGCAGAAGAAGACACAGTGCGGGCTGAACGATCGAAATTTGTATTACGTGTCGATGGGCGCGATATTTAATACTTTATCGGTAAATACTATGCACTAGAATCGACGACTAACGTCAGGATATTTTATCTTTTCTTTGAACTTGTCCAATTATAATTCTCGTCTCGCTATATTCGATTATCGTCCATCTTTTATTTTTTAGACAAAAATAAAAGCCTCTTTTCGTTTAATTCCACGCGTATCCCTATAATAGATAGATCTCTCTCTTTCTCTATATATATCTTTTTTTCTTTTTATATAAAATATTTACAGCCACTTTGTTATTTTCTTTTTATCCGCTTTGTATTGTTTTCTTTATTTGTGTTGTATGCTCTTTCCTTATTCTGCTCGTTTAAGGGCATTGCAATGCAGGTGTATCGTGAAATTTTAAGTTCGGCGAATTGAAACAAGAAAAAGAAAAGAAAGAGAAAGAAAAAACAAAAAGCGAAGCTTCAACGAAAATGAAAAAAAGAAAGGAAAAAGAAAAATATCCAGTGAACCAATCGATGTTGCAAATGTCGTTCAAACGTTGTGCAACACACAGCAGTTAAAAATTTCACGTACAACAGCGTTTAAAGTGGAAACATCTGACGAAGAACAAGTTAAGACAATTCGTTTATGTCATCAATTGTTGATAAAGCTCGTTCATCTTTGTTCTCTCTACCTATAAATAATTAATTTTGCTATATTGTCGATCAATGCAATGCAATCGATTATTATTATTATTATTATTTCTTCATCCTCGCCGTTTCATTCTTTACCATTTCTTCCACATCTATTATCGTATCTCTTACTGTATTAATACTTCTTAATGTAACGTTACGTTTTACATCAATTCTTTATATTTCCCTTGACTATTGTTAATTTGTTCTATCGTTTAAACCTTTGATTATAGCGAACGATTGCGAAGAGCGGCAGTAAAAGAACCTTCCGAGAATATAACATTCTTAAAGAGTGCAAATGCAACGTTTCTTTACAAACAATGGCTCGAGCGACTCGAAAGGAAAGCGATTTGTGCTACGAAAATATCTTGTACAAAGGATTTTTTCGTCCGATAATTCTTCACTTCTGTTCTACTCGTTTCAACACCGAACGTATCGAATCCAATATCAAGCGCAGACCGACAATAGGAGAAAAGAAAGTCAGCTTTCTCTCTGATTTGACAACAACAAGAACAATTTCCAAACGAAACGCATTGCTCCTGTTCAAGAAACTGTTGCATTTTTTACAAAATTTGTAATTCCTCGTCGAATATGCATATATTATTTTATAAAATAAGAAGTTCGAACTTAGAGTTTTCAATCAATACGTATAGATCGACACAATATATACGCATATATATTGTATAGATATATATATAGATATATATATATATAAGCTCTATCTCGTCATCGTGATAATCAACATTAAAATCCCTCGACAGCTGTAAAACGATTCTTTGTACACTGCAGAAACTAAATAAGCATATACAGGTGTGTTTCATAATACTTTGTAACGATTTAATATATGCGTAATGAGAAATAAACGTATTCCGACTTTATTCAAAACAGCCTGCATAATCGCAGAATATACACATCTTTAACAACACGTTCTACCGTCAAAACGTCAACAAGTGTGGCTGATGGGATATCAATATGGCACTAAAGTGATTGGGTGGAGTGTGTAAATGTCGTGCGAAAGAATTTTTTCATTTTTGTTTCCTCTGCTATCGATCATATGTACCGATCCCTCGTTCGATCTTTCGTTCCTTCCTTCTTTCCCTTTCGTTCGTATCGGAATATCGATTTACATATGTAGTTAATGATAAATCATCGTTACTCTCTTCCTTTAATCCCCCCTTTTTAATTTGTCAACCCCCCCCCCCTCCTCCTCTCCTCTCCTCCGCTATTTATTTCCGTTCTATACAGGTAAATGGAGTCTGTGCGAGTGGAGTGATGGATGATGGAACATGAATTACGATGTAGCCTAGCACACACAGCCAAGTAACGTGACACGCAAGCCACACCATCGTGGCGACGTGTGTCAAATTCAATTATAGTTACTGTAACAATAGTTCATATTAGAATTGAGGCGAGTCAATGCAATTCCTACAGTTTCCCTGATTACTACACTACGTCTCCACGTGCGAGAGTATAATTATACATTTTTTATCCATTTCTGTAAATATTTTTTTTTTCCTTTTATCGATCGATTATTGATTAAAACGTTGAACCTGTAATGACGACTTTTACAAGAGATTTAAGACACTACCTACACATCTATACTTAGTAATCGTGTACAACTATCCACGGCGCCCAACAACCATTCTCTGGCGCCGTGGTTTACCATGTTTATTATCGTTAATCTTTTTTTTTTTCGTTTTCATTACCTAGAGAATGATCGGATGAAATATATCTCAAACTGTACAAAACAAAGCGTCATATGAAATAAGATTCTCCTAAATGTGTGGCGACTGCCGGCTTAATTACTCTAACGATGTCCTCTCGTTAAACAACTCGTAGGTAACATAGACTGGCCAACCAATACTGTTCTTTCTTTTTTTTTTCTTTTTGCCACATTGCATGGAGGTATTTTCGTATCGTTATTTCGAGCAACAATCGTCCAACACGCGAACAATAAAATTCAACGCAATAATATGCAACCGTCTAAAGGTGAACCCTATAAAGGTATCTGTAAACGTGAAACAATCCAGAAGAAACGTATACGAACGATCGTTCTTCCCCGTTGGACGTTTATCTCTATGGAATTTTCTGCATCGACCGTCAATAGTTACGATTCAATGTATCGAACGATTTTAATTTCTTTCCCTATTACGTTATACGTCTTCTAAACCGATGAACACATGCGAACCGTAGCCCCGTAACATTTACGATATTTATAAAATACTAATATTGTACAGAGAGATGTATATAAACCGCTAAAGGAAATACTAATAGTAAACTGGCTGATCGTTATAACTTGTAATATGTTTATCACTTCGTTTCTTACCGATGGTGCAAGGAGAGTGAGTTAGTTCTTTTTTTCTTTCTTATCGAACGTTCCAAGCGATAACATTGGAAAATGGATATTGCGACATGCGGCGATCCTCGTAAAATTGAACATTTAACATCGACATCGTGTTTTTATCATGTAGAATAAAACTGATCCGTCTTCTCGTTTCTCCTTGCTGATGAATCGTTATTCGCCATCGAGTTATTTTTCCCTGAACAAATAAATTCTATGATTTTACACACTACATACATCAACGTATCGTGGCAATTTTCGCGTACTGGCAGCTGATATAAACACCTATCTCCCTCTCACCCAATTATTTTCCCTTCTTTTCTCTCTTTCATTCATTTCAACCTCATCACAGCTATCCTTATACATAATCTGTTCTACTAAGGAATGTGTTTACTGAGAAAAACCGTAACCTAATCTAATTATCCCGTGCTACCTACAAGTTGTTTGTCATAGAGATTTACTTGAAAGAGATTTACTTACACGTTCTTATTCTTCCTATTTTTCCTTCCGTTTCTTTTCGTTAATGTGCATATTACAAGTTTGACATACGTACGGACTCTGTTCGAATCGAAAAATAATTATATTTGCTGTTTGATTTCGATTACAGGAAATGACATAAGGAACCTTTATAAGGATTATTGCCCGATGTAACCGATAATATTAGAAACATTGTAATTTTAGCAATGGAATATTCAAATGATCAAGCATGTTTTCGTTTTTTTTTTTTAAACGTGACAACCAGAATACAATCATTCATCGTGTTTTGTTGCTTATACGTGCTACACATAAAAAAAAGGAAAAAAAAGTTACAGAAGAAATATTCTATGTGATAAAAGTCTATTTCACTTCACTGTAATAATATCGATGTTACTTGTAACAAGCACAAAATATATCAACATTCTTGTGACGAAAATCGAATGAAAAATTTGTTTCCTTCATCTACTTGTACAAGTTCACTGCAATACTAGATTTAGATACATTAGTACAAATAATCATGTGAGAGTCATAAATGACAAAAATACGAATCGATGTGTGTAAATGAAAATGGTATAAAATCTGTTTCCCTTTGAAAATCTTGGCCTGTCCAAATCAATTGGAACACACCTGCCTACCGGCAGTCAGAAAAAGTGTGAATTATAAAATAGAGATAGAGAGAAAGTGACGATAGGATAAAATTAAGAAACCGCCAATGATAGATCTAATGTGATGATACGTATAATTAGCGAAGAAAAAGTACTGCATATACGGATGCAATAGAGAAATATTATGCTGCCATTAATATTAATAGCGCAACGGCTATATTAAAATAAAGTGATTTATAAATTAAGTTAATGGTACAAGTGACGTTCGTAACATGTTCTATTAAAGTTTTTTTTTTTTTCAAATAGATCTATCTACAGCAATCTAACAATAGTTTGCATCTTTATCGTATCTGTGACTTCTTTCTCAATGTATTTGGGCAACACAGTGAAGTTTAATCAATAGTTCACATACAATTTATGAATAAACATAAAATCATGTTTTACGTACGCGGACGCAAATATTTTGTCAACAATGTTTATAATATCATTTCATTACTTATATTATATCTTTTATATATTATATTTATATATGTATATATATATAGAATATATATGTGTATACATATATACATATAAATATACACATATATGTCATTTATATTTTAGATAATATGAATTCTCTTTTATTTAATAATCTAATTCGAACTTTTCATGTATATATAGATGCATCTTTTATATACATATATATATTATATATATAATATAATATATAATATATATATTTACTCTTTTTCTCTCTGTGTGTAATATATTATTACTCATGTTATGCGATATTTATGAATATACAAGTTATTTTTAAAGAGCGGTGAGCCAGCGTCTCCAGCTATGAATTGTACTCATGTACACTTATATATTTCATTTGACGCTACAGCTAACGTTTTCAGATACTTTAACTAAACCCATTATTGATTACTGCCTATCCCTTATATCACCCTTTCCTAATACCTACCCCCCCCCCAAAAAACAATGATTTGAAACGTCTGTTATTAGTAGATGCTGTATCCTCTTTCTTATCTAGCAATGAAATATAAGCTGTTTGCTCTTTTGTTCATAATATTGATAATTATTATCAACATAAACGAAGTTTCTAGCTAAAATCCATTCCCTATCTAAAGATTTGATTCAGTGTCAAAGTGCAGTTGTTAAAAATCTGTCAAAGATTTGGTTGTCTTAAATAGAATTCCACATAAAGCAGTATCATACAGAACCCAAGGATGTATGACATGACTGCCGACCATGACAGACACTTTTTATGTAAAACTGAACGTATGTATGTATGTATGTATGTATGTATGTATGCATGTATGTATG
>NT_180139.1:3966-4683 GCF_000188095.3 Bombus impatiens | reverse complement strand
GAGCGCGGCATCGAGGCGTCGCACGCCGCGCTCATGTATCTTCGGAGCTCGTCCGCCTCCTCGTCGACGCTTCCCTGCGTGACTGTCCGTCGGGCGTCCCAGCTCCAGGCGGAAACGATGGCCGTAGGCATGTCCTTGTCCCCCTCCTTGAGATGCCATCTTGGTGGTGGACGGCAACGGTTCTCTCCTCGTCGTCGCCTCCTTGTCATCGGCCTCCAGGGCCACCTCTGTTAGTATGTAGAGGTGATCGAATAGGGTTTCCACCCCCCCGGCCACTCTCCAGTCGTGAATCCCCCTGAACAGCTCCGGGGTAGTCCACGTGACGTCGACTACGCCTCTCAGGTGCTCGCCGAGCCCCTGATTGCCAGCAGAAGCCCCAGACCCGCTGACCAATCGGTGAGCGTCCTTCCTCGAGAGTTGGTCCTGGGATTGCGTCGAGTGGGCATTGAGGTCCCCGAGGACGAGTACCTGGCGGGGAAGGCATCTTCCGACGCACTCGCCGACCCGATCCAGGAAGTCTTCGTACGCAGCCAGGTCGATGTTGGGGGAGACGTATACCGCTCCAACAACTACTCCAGTCCACTTGACCGCGACCAAGCCGATGCCACGGTTCAGTAGGACGCCCGGGACACCCGAGGCTGACGTCCACGTTATGGCCGCGGATCCATCCAGGTCTCCGACCCAGTTGGAGGAATCGGGAACGCGATACGGCTCGGC
>NT_180139.1:3673-3943 GCF_000188095.3 Bombus impatiens | reverse complement strand
GGCCACCGCCGCGAGGGCGATCTCGTTCTCCCGGATGGTCTGGAAGAACAGATCTTGCGCTCTTCTCGACCTACCGAAATTGCATTGCGGGAGGCGCTTGAACTACTCGGTCACCTCCATGGCCTCCTCCCGACCATCTGTCGCTGCTGTTTTGGCGGTGCTCCCTGGTGTCCTTTCCGCAACTGCTGGCTCTCGGATGGGTCTTCTCCTCTTGACCCTCGGGAGGGGGTTGGCACATGCCGCCTCGCCTATCCTGTAATTGGCGGGCGC
>NT_180139.1:3007-3504 GCF_000188095.3 Bombus impatiens | reverse complement strand
TGGCGACTGTCAATGCCGTCGGGTCTAGCGCCTCAGCCAGACGCGCGTGGCCAGCGGCGTCGCCTTTCCCCTGTCCCTGTCTCCAGGGACCCTGATGATTATGGCGCCCGTCATCGCCTTCTTCATTTCAACCTGCTCCACGCCGAGCTCCGAGAGCGGGACCTTCGCTCTGGCTGCCTCGAGGACGTCGGCGTACGACATCCGTGCTCCCTCGTTCAGCGTCAGAGTCACATGTGATGTTCACGGTGCGCGAGGGAGTGTGACCGCCTTGGGTGCCTGCGATGGTCCTCTGTTCGTTGCGGCTGCGCTCGCTTTCGGCGCGCCTGTCGTCCTGGGCTGGTGTTGCTGCCGGCGTACCCGCGTCGGTGGTGTCACGTTCGCCACTTTCCTTGCCGTCTTTCCTTCAGCGGCGACGGCTGTCTTCTTTTGATTTGTCTTATTCCTCCTCTTCTTCTGCCTCGCCTCTACCACTCTCCACTCCCCACCCACCTGCTCCC
>NT_180139.1:1792-2094 GCF_000188095.3 Bombus impatiens | reverse complement strand
GGAGACGTGCATCACTGGGCCGGCGCTGACGACCGCGGCCGAGCTCGTCCTTATCTGGATCGCTAGTTCTTCGGGCACGTCCGAGGCTGTGATTGCGATCCTCCTCTTCTTACCCCTGGACGCCGCGGAAGCCAGCGATGAGCGCGACGCGATCGAGGCGACCGACTCCTCGTCGTCGGACTTTGCTCGCGCCCGCAGTCCTCTTGCCATCGGTGACGTGGCATCGTCTATCATGGCCGGTGCGAGAAAGGCGCACTCCGACCTGTCCGCGGTTCTCAGCGAACCTCCCGTCACCCTCCTCG
>NT_180139.1:0-1759 GCF_000188095.3 Bombus impatiens | reverse complement strand
TGTTTTCCGCCGCCTCGCCAGGCGCAGAAACACGCCCGGGGGCCTGGCGGTCCACCCTCGAACGGCGAGATGACTACGCAGTGGGGCCCACTTGACTACCCACGACTGTGCCGGTACTAGGGTCTCCCTCCCCTGCACCGTAAACGTTTTTCTTTAGTCTTTCACAATCCATTTTGTTTTATTATAAGTTTCACCTAGGTCTTCCTCGAGTTTCCTTCCTGGTGCCACTCACTTTTTCGCACCCTACCCCGGTCAAGGCCGGTGCAGGGTGACGGGCAGCCCCACGAGAAGGTGAGTGGTCTTGGCAGATATGGTCCCACCAACTTCTCCGAAATTCTCCGCACCGGATCAGCGAGCTGACGGGTACCAAACCCACCGACCAGCCGCTACCCGTCTATAGTAGAATATCAGATCCATCGGGGTTTCCCAGGGCGTGGTCCTACGCCCTGAGAACCCATACCCACCTCATGCTCCCCAACCTAACCCCAACCTAACCCCAACCTAACCTCCGTAGTATCTCTCAAAGCGGCCCTCAACTTGGCCGCCGCCTCGCTAACCACCACCGTCCTGTCAAATTCGATCGGAATGTGGCCCGCTCTCGTCTTACGGACTCCCATGGCTGCCTCCAACGTGCTCCTAGCCGCCATTATTTTTCTATAGACATGAAGCCATTCACAGCCTTCTTCAACTTTAATTAGAATGGCTTCCTTTCTTCTCCTATTCCTTGGTGCGCCTCTCTCTTCGGTAACCTCCTGCCGGTTGTTACCCGGAAGTACCATGGGGGTAGCCTGTTCTAATGGAGCTCTCCTCTCCCTCTTCCGTCTTTCTACCCTCATGCATCCTTCAGAATCCTCACTGTAATCCTGTTCATCACTTATCATCCTGGTCTCCCTCCCACACAGCTCGGTGTATGTGGTCTCTCCTCTTCGTGGCCTCTTAAGCTCCTCTACTTTCATTATTTCAGTCGGCGATACCACTTTCCTTTTTGGGTATCCGCCTTTAGCCATCGTCGCTTCCTTCTTTATTCCTGTCCTGGCTGCCCTTCTTTCTATCTCGACAGGCTCTCTCCTTCTCTTTCTCCTTTTATCCTTATGCTCTCCAGATTGTTCCAAGAAAGACAGGATGCCTTTTATCAAATTGCCTATCTCCCTAATCCCCTCGTCCTTATCTTTATCCAACTTTAATGTCTTAACTACAACATTAATCATTTGGACCGCTCCTGCCAGGGCTTGTGTGAACCCTTTCAGCTCAGCCCTGGAAATCATAACGACCTCATCGTCGACATCACTCATCTGCGTGTCGTCTCTCGCGCTATCTTCGGCTTCACCAGCCATAGTCGATCTCACAGATTTAGCCGTTGACGCTTATCTCCACCACCTTCCTGGCCAGCATTTTAGCGTAGGCTACTCCTTTCCCTGTGACCGGCGTACTGTGGTCGCTCCCTCTAATTCCAAAGGAACCCTCGGATTCCTCGACCACTCCCACTTCCGCCCTGCCACTAATCGTAGGGCTCCTCTGGAGTCTTTTACTCGGTTTAAAGGGTTAGAAATCTTCTCCCCCCCCCCCCATCTTTCCGCGGAATAACCGAGATTGTCACATTTTCGCTTAATTTTATGTCAGAAACCATCCTCGGTTTCTCTCCTCCTACTATCGCCTTCTTTATCTTGATTTTCTCCTTCTCTTTCTCCTTCTCCTCAGTAGCTCTTACCGTACGAGGGGATGCCTGGGAATGCCTCCGCCCCGCCGTTCCGCCAGTCGG
>NT_180138.1:0-489 GCF_000188095.3 Bombus impatiens | reverse complement strand
TGTAGGTGGCGGGTGGACGAACCAGGCGGGCCTGGGTCGAGCTTCTGGCCAACCTCAACTCTGATCACTGGGGACGCCCATACAAGATGGTATTGAACAAACTCCGTCCATGGGCGCTTCCCTTAACGGAGAGCATGGACCCTCGGTTCCTGGAGGAGGTCATTGGCACCCTGTTCCCGGGAGCAGCGAACGAGGAAGATGGCAGCCTTACCGAAGAGGAGGAGCGTCATTGTGGGAAGTTCGAGCCCGGAATCGAGGATCACCGAGGAAGAACTGGCCGGGGCCGTCGGGAGGATCGGAGCGCGGAAAGCACCGGGTCCCGATGGAGTCCCGGCCGATGGAGTCCAGGCCGGGACGTCGCCGGAGTCTTGGCCCCGGGATTAATGCGTCTGTTCGACGGATGCCTGTCTCGAGGTAAATTCCCCGCTTAGTGGAAGGAGGGGCGGATGGTCCTGCTGCCGAAGCCAGGGAGAGCGCCGGACTCGCCCT
>NT_180137.1:0-493 GCF_000188095.3 Bombus impatiens | reverse complement strand
TTGATGAGATCTAGCAGTCATTCCTTTCCCGTTGGAGATATTTCGTCGTTTAAGTGCTCATTTGACTCCATTTTACACTGCAAATGCAATGCACTACCGCTCAAGGACCGAAATAAACAAAATAGCTCGCAAATCGCGAAGATTTCGTCGAAATTGAAAAAAATTAAGTGTCATTTCCTTCCCGTCGGAGATATTTCGACGTTTAAACGCACGTCGAACTCTATTTTACACTGCAACTGCAATGCACTACCGTTTAAGGTTGGAAATAAGCAAAATAGCTCGCAAATCGCGAATATTTCGACGATTTTGATGAAATCTAGAAGTCATTTCCTTCCCGTTGAAGATATTTCGACGTATAAGCGCTCGTAGAACTCCATTTTTCACTGCAAATGCAATGCATTACCGTTCAAGGTTCGAAACAAGCAAAATAGCTCGCAAATCGCGAGGATTTCGTCGAAATTGAAGAGAATTAAGTGTCATTTCCTTCCCGTCG
>NT_180136.1:0-366 GCF_000188095.3 Bombus impatiens | reverse complement strand
CGAGTGGTTTACGACACTTTTGAGCCTTCAAGAATTTTCAGCCCTACACCCATCTTAGACCCCATTCAGCAGTGTCATAAACCCTTACCTTTCCAATTGTCTCGAACAGTTACCATTCAAATATTGAGGAAGCTAATCGCATGTTCATAAAACTGGGATTTAGCATTAAAAATTTTCTTATTCTAAACTTATTTTAGATTTTTATTTATTATGCAAGTATGTGTTATGGATATTATTCAAATACATATTATTTGATTTTATATATATATATATAAATATATAAATATATAAATATATATATAAATATATAAATATATAAATATATATATATAAAATCAAATAATATGTATTTGAATAATATCCATA
>NT_180135.1:0-758 GCF_000188095.3 Bombus impatiens | reverse complement strand
CTTCGAAATCACGTAGAAAGTTCAACAACTTCTCCCTTTTCTATGGAAATACCATGGTTCTCGGATTTCTTCATTTTGCTTCTAGAATGGACAACTTCGGGATTTTCCGGTTCCACATTCGATCACGATCTCTGTGGATTATTACAGGCTATTGACAAGGGTTGCGTACATTTTCGTCACTGGTGGAGTTCGTTACTTACGTGTATGGTCGAGGACATCCGTTCATCTTCGAAATTTCCGCTCAAAGATACGAAGGAACCTCTCGTCGTTTCACCGTCGCATCTTTCCAGGGGGTGTTTTTCTGTCCATATTTCCTTCGAGGAGGGTATCTGTTCCTATCCAGTCTTGTAACTGTCCTACCGTCGTGAGTGTATCCCATCTGGTGTTTATGTTTAACTTTAGAGCGGACCCGTCGAGCACTCCAGATGGCAGTCACCCTCTTGACGCACTGTAAGTTTTATAACTAGGGAGGTAGGAATTTCCAACTTCCCAAAAAGGACTTATGTGCCATCTGTGTCGTACCAAAGCCCACTCAAATTCCAGAATAACTGATACATCTAATTAATTTTTGTTTATGACGACGGTATCCTCGCGACAAAAAAGATTCGTGGAAACTACAACTGCCGTACAGTCTTTCCTACTTTCTGCAATAGAAACATGAAGAGATCAGTTTCCTTTTTCGACAACGATCGAACTTGCAAAGTCAGACTAAGACTGACGTATTGATCCACTCGCACTGATCGCTACCGGCGTCTATC
>NT_180134.1:0-656 GCF_000188095.3 Bombus impatiens | reverse complement strand
TACTATAAATTATTAGCTCAATTGTTACAAATTAATAATTTAATTGTCAAGAATTAATATATCAAATGTTGTTAACTAATAGTTTAAATCTTGTAGAGTAACAGTTTAAATATTATAAAGCAATAGTTTAAATATTATAAATTAAGAGCTTAAATGTTATAAAATAATAGTTTAAACGTTGTAGATTGTTGGCTTAAATGTTATAAATTAATGACTTAAATGTTATAAAGTAATAGTTTAAATGTTGGTGAGTAATCGTTTAAATGTCATAAATCAATGGCTTAAATGTTATGTTCTTATTTCGCAATGATAACTTATTATTAATATTTATGAAGCAGAAAATTTTCAAAATCGGACGCAAAGGGTGCTTCATTATATCTGCAATATCAATTAACCTACCATTAAAAAAAAAAAAAAAGAAGAAATTCTGAAAATATCCGAAAATTGATACGCAACGCTAATAAGTATAAATCTATGCACTCATATTTAAAAAATACGTAATGCCAATAGCAAGAGATCACAGTGCAATCACTTAGGAGATTGCCAACAAACGATCACAATTGCACAGCTCTTGTGCTGTATCGTGCGATCAAGGAACAATGTCCGACAAATGCAGTCGGGGTGTTTGGGCATTTTGTAGACGCAACACTACTTAA
>NT_180133.1:0-215 GCF_000188095.3 Bombus impatiens | reverse complement strand
TTACATTTGCAGTGCAAAATGGAGTTCAGCGAGCGCTTAAACGTCGAAATATCTCCAACGGGAAGGAAATGACGGCTAGATTTCACCAAATCGACGAAATCTTTGCGATTTGGCAGCTATTTATCTTTTTTCGACGCTTAAAGGGTAGTGCATTGCAATTGCGGTGTGAAATGGAGTTCAACGAGCACCTAAACGTCGAAATATATCCAACGGGA
>NT_180132.1:0-769 GCF_000188095.3 Bombus impatiens | reverse complement strand
TCGATTTTTTCAAATTTCTAGACTAGAATATCCCCTTAATGTGTTCTCTTTTGGGCCTTCTCTGGCCTTCTCTATGCCCTCAGAAATGGCCGGCTAATTGATCATTAGGGAGTTAGCGATTTTTTTTAACTGCAATTCACTGAGTTTTTAAGGTTAATTGCACTTTTTAGGGTACCGAATTTGATAATATGTTCAAACCTTGGTAACACTAATCCTCCGTTAGCTTTCGGAGTGTAGAAGAAACCAGTGACTTTTGGAGGCACTAGATGAAATATGGCCTTAATTTCTATCTGACTTCGTTGTCCAACAATTTCAAGACACCGTCACTTGGTGGACTTATTAACAGATGGTAGATGTAACAAAGGAAGATGTAATTCGTCATTAATACGATTTTCTGGCATGGCTTCAGAGAGAGCTTTCTGACTCTTCTCACGACGCTCAGAATTTCCGGCATCCATTTCGCTATCCTGTCCAGCTACCTCTCTCCTTACCGGACCTTTCTCTCCTTGCTTTTGGTACCCGGTTCTTTTTTACCGCGCCAGAGGTGGCCCTGGGACCGGCCATCCTCTCGTCGTTCCTCGCCCAGTTGTGTGATGACCGTCGGCACCACGCGCAACACCGACGGGGTCTGGGGGCACTGAAACCTCGTAAGCCGTAATTCTTTTCCTTCTACTAGCCTATCCATATTAATTAACACAATACAGTAGTTCGGGGATATAGCGAAGTTCGATACAAATTCATTCCTCTTTTCCCGTTTCCATTTCCGTTG
>NT_180131.1:0-442 GCF_000188095.3 Bombus impatiens | reverse complement strand
TTAATTGCTGCAGAAGTTAAAAGGGAAGAAAAGAAGCGCCAAAAGAGCGATTAATTAAAAAAATTAAACAGCGAAGATTCTGCACCGAGTTTTTCGCCCTCGAGTTCACTTATTTCCGAACATTGCGAGACGCATTCCTTCCAATCTGGATCGCCATCGCCTACATCTTACGATAGCGTTTGTCATAAACCGTATTATGTTAATCGCCCGAACGAGTAAAAATTAGCTTTCGCCATTAATCCTATCGACACAAATAAATCTTACCCTACTAAACATTTGTAAAACTTATCCGATTAGAAGCTCGAGTATTTACTATATCTACATATATATATTTATTGTACACGACCACATACTATTTCTATATTTGTATCCGACGATACTTATAACCGACATTATAACACCTTTAATCGACAAAATCAAATAAATTATAACATATTTACAT
>NT_180130.1:0-505 GCF_000188095.3 Bombus impatiens | reverse complement strand
ACTTCAGCAACTGAAAACAACATGGAAATACATGAAACGCTATTTACAACCAAATCAGAGTTAGAGAGCAATAATGAAGAGGAGAATATTATCGATGAGCGTTCACGTCCAGGACAAAAAAGAAAGAAATTATCATTGACAGCAGAATGTAAGACTGATGTAAAGAAACAACGTATCGAAACTAGGCTCGATGGAACAGTTTGGAAAGAACTAGATGCAAGTTCTAAACCTGGCAGGACACCAGTTCATAATATTTTTAGGGGTGTGTCAGGTCCGACAGGATATGCTAAACGGCATATAGTGAAAGGACAAGTAAAGACAGCATTTTATCTTATCATTGATCACCGTATAAGGGATCATATAATAAAATGTACGAAAGAAGAAGCATTTAGAGTATTAGGGACTAAGTGGTAGCTAGATACAACAAAACTAGATGCATTTATTGTTCTGCTATACGTCCGAGGTGCATATCAGGGAAAGAAGTTAGATGTCTCATATTTGTGGA
>NT_180129.1:0-421 GCF_000188095.3 Bombus impatiens | reverse complement strand
GGCAGTAAAATCTGAGCTGATGTAGGGTTTTCGTGACAGTCTAGCGCAGCTTACCTTGTACAACCGCATAAATAAATTGGCGAAGATGGAGATGTATAGTACTTAACTAGGCGTCTTCTGCTAGATGAGATGACAAGCAGTAGGCCTCGTGCCACGACATCCCGCGACGTTCTGCAACGACCCATGACATTCCACGACATTCCACGACATTCCACGACATTCCACGACATTCCACGACATTCCACGACATACCACGACATTCCACGACATTCCAAGTTATATTTTCATGAACTTATCTAAAGAAATTGAAACTGAATCCGCTAAATACTACGAGTTCTACTTGTCTATTGATAAATGTCCAACCAACATTTTCGCCACGTTACGTCTCATTTTCATCATCTGAACATCCCACTAGTTTATT
>NT_180128.1:0-525 GCF_000188095.3 Bombus impatiens | reverse complement strand
AGTGTCTCCGATTTATGGAAGAACAGTCCTTAGGTTTATTGTGCGCTCCTAAATAATTACGGAGAGAGCGGGTATTTCGCTAACGGTATAAGCGGGTTCCCTCTATGAACAATGTCACCCACGAGCCACGTTGGTAGGAGGCTTCCTCCACCTATTCTCAGTCATTAACGTTGGTTATAACCAATGGGCATCGCGGATCGTTACCCTCGCTTTCCTAACGAAAAGTGTGAGCAACGAATCCGCTTTCTCCGTACTTAAAACCCACCCATGCCGAGCTTTCCTCCGTAATAACACGAAAGCGGAAAAGGAGTCAAATCACAGCCACCAAGTCGAAAAGAATCTCAGTCCGTTCTCACTCGTAGTTTGACAGTCGACATACTTACAAATGTATCAAATATTGAAATTATTGAATTGTTGGAAATATGTAATATTATAACCTGTCAAAATCAGTGTTATACTCATTGAATCACCCCTATTATCCTAATCGAAATAGGGAATCAATCTATTCGTGGTGTCGATTATTCT
>NT_180127.1:0-212 GCF_000188095.3 Bombus impatiens | reverse complement strand
TATGGGACGACGTTATAACGTATTACGTGATATTGCATAACGTTATAACTTATTTCGTTATATGTTATATCGACATAACATATTACGTTATATGGTATCCCATTATAACGTATTAGGTTATATGGTATGACGTTATAACGTATTACGATATATGGTATGACGTTATAACGTATTACGTTATATGGTATGACGTTATAACGTATTACGTTATA
>NT_180126.1:1465-8929 GCF_000188095.3 Bombus impatiens | reverse complement strand
AATCAAAACGTTCAAATTATAATAATGTTAAAATTCTGATTTTCTAGGAAAGCGTGTCAGCAAAATTGATCAAGAAGTTGAAAAAGTAAAATCAGATTGGCAAGCATTACGTTCGAATAGCGAATGGACGCAAAGTAAAAATTGTGCAAGTGACCGAACGAGAAAATTGTATGATACACTAGAAAAAATGACAAAGGAGATAGATAAAATGCAAAAATCCTATTTGGATCCAAAATCAAACCAATATTTGCACCGAGGCGCAATGAAAGCCTTAGATCCTCCAGATTTATCTTTCGAAGAAAAGGCGGCGAAAGTTAAAAACATGTTGTTCCCTAAAGAGAATAAAAAAATAGTTGACGGAACGTTGAATGATCTATCAAACACGTTAAAAGGTAGTTTATCAGGCGTAGTTTCATCAAAAGATATACCCAATAAAGAAGTGGAAAAGAGATCGCTTCTTTCCAATATGCAATCTCAAAATGTTAAAAACGGTACAAAATTAAGTAACAACTTGCCATCGAATCTTATTAAACGAAATACAAGTGCAAATAATCGGAAAAATTTAAAAAAGATTAATTCTGATACTGAACAATATTTGAGCAATTATATTAGTGAAGCAGAAAAAATGTTTGTTAATAAAGAGGGACCAAAAATTAAAGAATTAGAAATCCATCCAGAAGATGTATCAGATATACTGAAAAAGCTGGATATAAATTCTGTTGATATATTTGATATTGCTAATAACTCTGAAGAAGATTCTCCATTACAGAGTGTGGAAAGAATGGGAAGTAGACAAAAGCAAAGTTCTGTACAAACAATTATGGATCAAGAGATTGGAAGTGAAAAAGTAAAAGAGGAAGGAACTACAAAAATTTCGTCATTAAAGCAAGATAATCATTTAACAGAACATAATAACGTGTTAAATTATGATACTTCCATTCAAACGAATATTAAAGCTATACATCGAGACAATGTTTTTATAGAAATGGGTTTGCACGCATTGAGTAATAATTATCCTCAAAATGCTTTGATGCGTGTTCTTCAGTCTGAATATCTAAAAAAGGATAGAACATTGAAACCTATGTAGAACTTTAGATATTAGCAATATTAGTGAAACTAAAATACATTTCATAAAACTGAATTCATATTTGTGATTAAATAGGATTATATAATAAAATTAAATAGTATAAAAGGAAAGATGTAGGAAGTAATATTTGAAAGATATTTTAAACCATATAGAAAACATATTTTTTTTCATTAAATGTAGTACATTGCTTAATTATAATATCTTTCTATGTTGAAAGTGCTTCAAATATGTATAAATTGAAATATGTGAAAATTAATTTCTTTGTTTTTCTTTTATATACAGTCTTATGTTTTACAGAATATACATTTATCTTCTATATTAAAAAATGAGAATTCTTATGTATGTGTTAAAACGTATCACAAGGTATTTTTGTTAGCTATTATTAAAACATATACAAATTAAAAACAATAATTAGTTAGGCTAATGTATTTTACAAATTGGTAAGAGAGTCATTCAACCAATTCCATTGCGTGCATAAAATTATGGCACTGTTCTAATGAATGACCTGCATTATGTTGATGTAAACTGCAAACTGAACGCAAGGAATATATGAAATTCTCTTATAGCATACATGCCCAGTATTTTGATATGTCTTCAACTAACCAATGTACGATGTACGTATAAACATGCCATACTGGTATCATATAAATGTTTAAAATTTTCATTAAAAATCGTATCCAGCGATCATGTCCCAGGAAGGTATGCTTGTATAAGTTCTTATCAATCATGTTTCTTCGTTGACTCCGATAATAAATACTTGTAAACTTCATTTTACTCAGCACATATCACAATACTGGAAGCGCTGAACTATGACTTTGGTATATGATGGCCCCTGTAAAATTAATTGCTGCTGCTAACATGAAAACAGGCAACCAACGACCATGTGACGCGGTCACTAGTTCAGCTGTTAATGGACCACACAAAATACCCGGTATCGTTGCCTAAAAATATTCATTTAAATTACTAATCTATTTGCAAAATATTTATCATATTAATATAATAAATCATATCATTATAATAAAAATAGCTACGTACTATAGTGTTAGAAACCGCAAACGTGATTCCCGCGTGATTTGGTGCTATATCCGCGTGATTACTAAGATGTCCTGCAGAATTACACGCACAGAGTCCCATAGATATTGACACGAAACTATAATGAAACAAAATCTAATTATACTGTATAATTAGAATAAAAATTATCGTATACGTACTAATTTAATTTTGATACTAACATTACTGCAGCAAGTAAATTGTCTACAGCACAGAATGCTAATAAAAATGCACCTGGTCCAATCAAACCTATGTTTGTCATTAATCTTCTTACAGATAGGACTGGCCATCTCTTCTGTATTAGATTGTCAGCACTATGTCCAGCAACTGTAAAGATATTTAATTATCAATTTTTAGCAATTTTTTTATTAGGTGTTAAATAATACATACCAATACCAACAAGAGAATTCACAATATATGGAAATGCTGTGAAACTAATACTTTCTTTATTGGCAGAAAGATTTCTAGCTAGATAAGTTGGCAACCATTGCATTATTATGTAATTACTCCAATTCATTGCAAAATGTGCTATATACAATGCCCATAAAGGCCAATGAGAAATGAATTCAGTCCAACGCAGATTTCTATTTTGTGTTACCTTCAAATTATGAAATATTAATTCATCCTTAAATATAATATTCATACAAGACAACAATTTAAATGAATCGACTACCTTAGGTACAAATAATGGAATTTCATCCTGGGAATTAGTTTCATCGTATAACATTAACCACAGAAGCGTCCATATGATGCCAATTGTTCCAAATAAATAAAATCCTGTTTGCCATGACAGATGAGGACACAGCTGTAAGTATTTTGAATGAAACAATGGTCAGTAAATATTTCCAAATAAATAGAATTCCATTATATAAAATTCAAACTTACAACAGATGCGACAACTTGTCCAACAGAGCCAGCTGCCACAAGATATCCAAATGCTCTAGATCGTTCTTCTACAGGAACATTGTGTGCAAATAGGTGAAAAATAACTGGCAGACCTAGCAGCAATAGACAGTGATAAATAAAACACTATACTTTACGAAACTATTTATATATCTGATTATTAAAATCTTACCCAGGCCTTCTCCAAGTCCCAAAAGAACTCGACAAATAATGAGCAATGGAATTGATTGAGCCAAGATTGGAGTTATAACTGTGCTAACAGACCACAGTAAAACAGCCAACATTAATACCATTTTACATCCAAAACGACTTGCTGTATTTGCACCAATAATCTAATGTAAAAGTTAATAAAATAAATACAATGAATGTGAATAGTACCTTAAACTAAAAATGAATAAATCATAAAAGATTTATAATATTAAATATTCGAATATACCTGACTAGTAAAATAACCAAAGGCAAAGGCAGAAAGTACCCAGCCTTGCCAATACAAGTCCCATTTAAATTCATCGGTCATGGGAACGATTGCTATAGGCATTATAACTCGATCTGCCGCGTTTATGAAATTCGCGGCGGAGCATAATGCCACGATTCGCGAAGTACGTGGAAGCATTCGGAATTTCGGCATGTTTGGTCGATGTTTCAAATCAGTTACATCGCATAACTAATTCGGTATTTCTAACCTCGATGGTACATTAATTTAAACATTTACTATAATGTAATATCATTCGATAATGTGTGATTGTTAATAGAGAACATCATCACGTGTTTGATTTGCACCCAGTTAAACGGTTTGCTACAGTTAATAAATCTCGTAAAAACAACACGTAAAAAGTATCCACATTGCCACACGCGAAACTTACAAGACGTGTCAAATATTGCGATTATGCGACGTGTGCGATATTGTTTGTAAATCTTATCTACAGATGGTGCTCAAATCTGCTGTGGCAAAAAGGAAAAAGGTGTAACTGTAGATAACATAGAAACAAACTTAATACCATTGATGAGGTACGGAATAGACGAGACACCATTGATTAAGGGCAGGATAGACGTGACATCACCGACGAGGTATAGAATATACATAACATTTGTGATATCCATTTACCGACGTCTTGCTGTTTTACCGGCACAATTATTGAAAACTTTTGTATCTACTGCTGCTTCGTTAATATGATATATAGGTTAATATAATATAAGGTTTTGAATATAAGTGCTTATTAATGATTAAATATTCTATTCATTTCTTTTTAGCATTGAGCAAGTAGAGATAAGCCAAAATTACAGATTTGATGTGTGCGAATTTGAGTTGCAGAGAAAACCATCGCTCGCAATTTTGGATGATGCAGCAATGAGGACACCTGCTCGCTGTGAAAATCCGTTCATCAGCTATGAATCTGGGCCTCCATTAGTTCCCTTTTTTGTTACATTAGTTTTAATAACAACAAAATCAGTTACGGAAAGCTTTTTACGAGCTGTACGCACTCGCAGTTACAGATCACTACCCTCTGGGAATTATAGAGCCTGACCTAAAAATGCGCTAGTCACCGAATAGACGCTATTGAAGGTAAACACCGAGTACTTTAATAACACCCTACACGTCCTGTTTCGACCGTTCGCGGAGAGACGCGCTCGCGAGATAGCACGTCAACGAGAGTCGTAAATTTCCGTTACGATTAGATAATCGACACCACGAACTGATCGATGCCTTTATTTCTGTTAGGGTAATAGGGGTGGTTCAATTGAGTATACACTGAATTAACAAGTATAAATTACAGTTTATTCAAACAACTAGTTGAGTAGAGAGATATAAATTGATAGAGTATAATTAGGTTTTGATTGGTAGATAAAGCTACAGTGTAGAGTACGCGATGTAAGCTTAGATGGTGACGGGTCAAAAAATGTATAACGACTGACTTTCTGTGAAGATGCTGCTGCAGAGGAAAACTTGTGATGGGTGGGTCTAAGGACACGAAATGAGTTGATTTGTTAAGGACAAGTTTTCGTTAAGAGAATGAGGGAAATAGACTTCGCTGTTAATTGGATAATTTTCTAGACTGGTGGGTGAATAAGGGTGCTAACTGCCCCCAAGAAAAAGTTGCTAGTGGGAAGCATCATACGTGAGAAAAACCAACTTTTCCGTGTCAACCCGTAATAGACAATAAACTTAAGGAACATTCGAAATAAAAGATGCTTGTTTGGTCTGAAGAACCTTAACTATGAAATTCCTAAGATTTATGGAGGGTCTTTAAGAATATCGAGGGTACGCAGTTGTTGAGAAAAATGTTTGGTTGGTATGATCACTAGTTCCTACATGTAGAGTTGGTACGACTACTAACGACGCTCTTTTGTTTCCCTGTCCGCCACGTGTTAATTATCGGAGAGTGTCCGGTGTGTTGTAATGGCTGTATATGTTGGTGAAATACAGAGTATACAAAACTAATCTGTATGAATCAATTAAATATCGAACGTCAAAATCTATTTAATAACAGCAGTAAGGATATGTAGACATCTGACTGCCATCTTGCCCGCGGTGTGTGGCCTGGTCTAGGTAGAGAGTCACCAGACGTAACACGTCCTCCACTTCAATATCATATTCCAGAAATCATAAAAATTTACATACATTGGCTTGTTCATTTACATTTTTCGTTTGTTTATTTATTTAATTTTATTATTTAATTTATGTTGAATTTTTGAAGTCTCACTTCAACTTGTGAAAATGATAAGGATGGAGGGTGAGAAGTAGACAGAGTTAAGGATAAATTATAAAATATTCGAATTATTAATTGAATTTAAAAAATTATACAATAATCTTTACAAATGAAATTAGTTTTATAGTAATTAACGTACTTAATTATCTGTGTTTCGCAGAACATAGATATAGTAACAAATAAAACTTAATTCTAACTTGAATAATTCAAATTTATTTTTATAATATAACTATTGTTCAAGAATTTCTTTAAAACTAATATAAATTAATAGTAGCGTTTCATGCAATATTTTAGGAACTAATAATTTATGCTATTTGTTACAACATAAATACATTTGTAAGCTTTAAACATAATTTCAAAACAAGGAATATAATGAGACAAAGTTAGTAACAATTATTTAGAACTAATTACAACATGTCATTATCGGGTTTCTATCCTTAAATCAATCATTTACTTAACTTGTACATACGTCTCAGTGTAATTATCTTCTTTACAAAGTTGTTGGAATAAACATTAATTTATACCTGTTAATTCAGCGTAAGCTCAATTGAACCACCCCTATTATCATAACAGAAATCAGGGGATCGGTCATTTCGTGGCGTTGATTATCTAATCGTAACGGGAATTTACGACTCCCGTTGACGTGCTTTCTCGCGATCGCGTCTCTCCGCGAATGGTCGAAAAAACACTATGCCTCCTGTTGCAATTTCCTGATGTTACAGCAAAAGTAATCCTGCAACACATAATATTAATTTTACTTGTCTTATATTAGGTTGTTCGGAAAGTTCTTTTCGTTTGTTTAATAGGAGGTAAATATAAAATATATCTCCTTCTGTATACCTTTCTTAAATAATGTATGATCCTTTCTCTTCTACCATCTTTTGCCATCTCTCCGGGAGCATCATAATGCCATGTTTCCAAAATTCTCTTGGCTTACTTTTAAAATATTCTTCGAGGCCGTTTTTCACTTCGTTTACTGATTTCAATTTTCTATTGCGAAGAAAATTCTTTAGGGAGAGGAATAAATAATAGTTTGATGGTGCAAGGTCTGGAGAGTATGGAGGATGTGGTAAAATATCCTAATCAAAATCTAGAAGTTTCGTTCGCACCGCTAAAGAAACGTGTGGCCTCGCGTTATTGTGCTGGAGCACGACGCCACGTCTGCTCACCACTTCAAAACGTTTTATGATAATGGCTTCCTTAAGTTTTTCGAGTTGGGTGCAATATTTTTCACTGCTGATCGTTTGCCCTTCCGGAAGTAATTCGTAGTAGAGGATACCCTTTCAGTCTCACAAATTGAAAGCAGCACCTTCTTGGGATGAAGCCCAGGTCTTGCTACCGTTGGAGGACATTTATCTCGACTCGACCAAGATCACTTGCGCGCAGTGTTGTCATAGAGAACCCAACTTTCATCCCCAGTAATTAACTTTTTAAAAGTGGCTCTCTTTTGTTACGTTGAATTGGCAAATCGTATGTCGATCGCAAAATCGTGCAGAGCATAGCTATGGTCCGAGGTAGTCCACACCTTCGGAATTCTACCCCCGGCGTATTTACTAGTCAGTCCTTTGTCCGTACTTATTACGTCAATAAAACTCCTCCTACTCTTCCTACAGAACCTGTGTCCACCTCTCATGCTGAGTAGTACGATACCCTTCTTAGTTAGCATGTCCGTAAGGCTCGTACCCCTTCGATCAGTTCTATACTCTCCCCCCCCCC
>NT_180126.1:0-1456 GCF_000188095.3 Bombus impatiens | reverse complement strand
CCCCCCACGCGATAACATTAGAATTAAAATCGCCGGCAATCATCATTGTGGGATGGCTCTTCTTGATTATCCGGATCATGGTCTTCATATCGCTGAAGTATTTATAAATGCTACTAGTCTAATAGTAGTATTTATGGGGGAACACTAACCCCCCCCCCCNNNCAACCCCCCCCCCCCAATGCAGTACACGTCATCGATTCTAATTCCAACAAGTCCGTTCCTAATCATTAAGGTACTCTCGTCCGGGTGCTGCCTCCGAACAATGTCACCCACAATGATGCATCTCCTTTGTCATCATTGTATCAATATGCCTGCTGTTGGTATGGCTCTGTAATAAAAGCCATATCCACTTTAGCTTCGCAGGCATATTGATACATCAAATCTTGCGCCAATCTGCACCTATTAAGGTTTATTATTAATATTTTTATCTTGTGGGTCTTGTGGGTCTAATTACACCTCTTATCCTCTCCTTCACCGCAGGGCATGCCAATGATCCCGTTATGTGTCTAAGGTTGGCTCTATTTTCTCTCGCATTTATTACACACCTTGATTCGTTTTTACACTCATTTATGGTGTGATCCCTCTCCCCGCACCTCCGACATAGCTCCCTCCCTGGACTTATCGCTGTACATCTCGCTGCGTTATGCCCCAGCATGTGACATCTATAACATCTTAAGATGTTTGAAATGACTGTACTTATCGCTATCGTCAATCGCTATTTCCTGGAACAACCTACCACCGCCTGCTGGGTTCCTCAAGGTGCCATTCTCAATGCTTTAATTGTAATCCACCTTACGTCTCTTATATTCAGCTCGGTGGCTATGTCCTCAGTTAATTCTTCCCTAGTAACGATGTGATCTATATTTCTTATCTCTAGCGTCTCTCTACTCGCTAAAGGTAGGATTTCCAACTCCTTCCTCATCACGGTTTTTAACTTTTCCGTGACCTCATCCGCCGACACCTTGTTATTGATTTCTATTAAAATGAGCCCTGCCCTGGTCTTCCTTACACCAGTTGATTCCTTCAGGGCATCTTTGTCACCCGCTATTTCTTTATTAGCTTCGAATCGTTTCGCATCCTGACCAACCTTAACCAGGATTGCTTCACTTCTTTTACTAGTTTGTTTTTCTCTCCTCTCTTCCCTATCTCCTTTGCTGTCATACACTTCAACATTTGCCTTATCTATTGTACTCCTAATCCTTCTTCGTTTGAGGCTTTGTTTTCGAGAAAATCGACTTTAAATTTTCGCTCGGTACGCGTGCACTTTATCACATCTCGTTATATCGGATCTCACTGTAGATCGTCGTCTCGATGGAAAAATTAAAAAAAAAAAAGAAAAAAAAACTTTTTTTTTTTACGTGAAGGGAACGTTCATAGGCACGCGCGCTCGCCGGGGAGAGGACGCGGGATAATACCGGAAAAAAAAACTTTTTTTACGTGGGGAAATCTTCATCCA
>NT_180125.1:0-792 GCF_000188095.3 Bombus impatiens | reverse complement strand
CGAATCCGATGATCTCGTGTCCTCAGACACACCCCATATAGTTTTCCACGATGAACGTCCCGAGTGCGATCAAGAGGGGCCGGGGAACCGGTGTGAACGACACAACGCCCCCCTCCCAACGCGATCAATACGTCCCCTATTGGAGCGATGTGTGGCCACGTCACACCGCGCCACGCCACCGCGGTTCGGTGGGGTCAGAGAAGGCCCGGCACTTCCTCGCTGTGCACGTCCCGCCCATTAGCGTTACGCCTCTTTCCTGCCCCGATAGTTCCGGATCCATCGCCACTGCCCGCTCCTCGCATGGATTCCCTTCCCGTGCGGGGACGCACCGGAGACCAAGCGGCCACCTCCGCGAAAGTCCTCGCCCTCGTTGCGCCACTTCTGGTAGCCGTCCCGTGCGCCAAGGTCCCTGTTCGCAATGTCGACGACGGAAAAGACGACGATACCCGTCCCTTGGTTCTTGCGTCCTCGGTCGGCGCATGGACCGTTGGAAGAGGTTCCGCCATGGGCTTCCTGTTCTTTCGCCTCGCTTTCCCTCCTCCTCCTCCTCCTCCTCCTATGACAGTAGTAAATCCTGCCTCGTCATCCTGCCTCGCCGGCCGACGACTCCACGGTTGACCGTGAGGTGTCTCTCGCCGACCGCAATCGTGCTTATACGGTTCTTGCGGCGACGCCAGCGTCCGTAGCCGGGGGGATCGATTCCCCTAGCATTATTTCTCGCCAACATTCCTCCAACTTGCGGGGAAACAGGATCTCGAGATCCTCTAGTGGATCTCGAGGTTCTGGACCACC
>NT_180124.1:0-405 GCF_000188095.3 Bombus impatiens | reverse complement strand
GGCAGTAGAGGAGCGATAATGTCGGAAATAGTTAATAATTTAAAAATGATGGGGATTTCTAATAAGGGAATACCTAATAAAGATATAAAAACGACAGTTTTCAATGTGTTGAGAAGCTCTGTGGAGATGTGCAACTTATTTTTATATGAATGAAAAATAATCATCATTTATTTAATTATTTATTTATTTATTATGTATTTATTTATTGTCGTATGGACTGATGCAAATGGCAATTATATCGAAAAATAATTAACATATTTTACAGGTAATGAATTGAATTTTCATTTCCTTCCTGTTTCATTTCAGTCAACCGTCGTAGTTCCCATTAAGAACAGAACTGCGGCTTCGTATCTCGGAAAATAATGTGAAAAAGAATTGTTTGTGTTGTTTGAGTGTGTTCAAAAG
>NT_180123.1:0-393 GCF_000188095.3 Bombus impatiens | reverse complement strand
TTTAACGTATTACGATATATGGTATAACGTCATATGGTATAAAGTTAATACGTATTACGGTATGTGTTATAACGTTAGAACGTATTATGTTATATGGTCTAACGTTATAACGTATTACGTTATATATTACAACGTTATAACGTATTACGTTATATGGTATAGCGTCATGTGGTATAACGTTGTAACGTATTAGGTTATATGGTATAACGTTATAACGTATCAGGTTATATGGTATAACGTTATAACGTATTACGTTATATGGTATAACGTCATATGGTATAACGTTATAACGTATAACGGTATATGGTATAACGTCATATGGTATATCGTTATAACGTATTGCGATATATAACGTCATATGGTATAACGTTATAACGTATTACGTTATATAGT
>NT_180122.1:0-461 GCF_000188095.3 Bombus impatiens | reverse complement strand
AATAATCTACCGGAATTACTGGCACATTACCCATTAGCGGATGAGATCAAAATAAATATTCAGCGCGATGATAATTTTAACTATTTTATTAACCACACCCATTTTCGAGCCATTAAAAAGTTACAACTGTCCACCGAACATTTGTCTTTACCCGTGCTCACGCAATTAATGGATTTGCCTAACTTAAAGAGCATTTTTTTTGACGATGATAGCTTCAGTAAATCTCGATTACAACGCTTACCAGAAGAAGAACAAATAATTAAACAACAACAATGTGATGAACATAACCATGCCTTATTAACATTATTATTGGCCATACAAGCTAAGCAACATTGCCAAATTAGGCTAGATTCAAATTCAGGGCTATGGTTTGACTATTCGCCTGCGAATGGGAAAATAATTGCTGATATTAACCAAAGTAATTTCCACTTTTTATTACAAAATTTACCCCTTGATAAAAT
>NT_180121.1:0-220 GCF_000188095.3 Bombus impatiens | reverse complement strand
ATATCGTCGTCCCACATGACATAATACGTTATAACGTCGCCCCACATAAGGTAATACGTCATAGCTTCATCCCATATAACGTTATACTCTATAACGTCGTCCCATATAACGTAATACATTATAAAGTCTTCCTGTATAACGTAATACGTTATAACGTCATTCCATATATCGTTATACGTTATAACGTTATATCATATAACGGAATACGTTATAACGTTAT
>NT_180120.1:0-551 GCF_000188095.3 Bombus impatiens | reverse complement strand
GCGAAGATTTCGCCGATTTTGACGAAAACTAGCCGTCATTTCCTTCCTGTTGGAGATATTTCGACATTTATGAGCTCGTTGAACCCCGTTTTTTACTGCAAATGTAATGCACTACCGTTTCAGCTTCGAAACAACCAAAATAGCTCGGAAATCGCGAAGATTTCGTCGATTTTGACGACAACTTGCCGTCATTTCCTTCCCGTTGGATATATTTCTACGTTTAAGCGCTCTTTGAACTCCATTTTACACTGCAAATGTAATGCACTACAGTTTCTGCTTCGAAACAAGCAAAATAGCTCGGAAATAGCGAAGATTTCGCCGATTTTGACGAAAACTACCCGTCATCTCCTTCCCGTTGGAGATATTTCGACGTTTAGGTGCTCGCTGAACTCCGTCTTATACTGCAAATGTAATGCACTGCCGTTTATGCGTCGGAGCAAGCAAAATAGCTCGGAAATCGCTAAGATTTCGTCGATTTTGTCGAAAACTAGCAGTCATTTCCATCCCGTTGGATATGTTTCTACGTTTAAGCGCTCTTTGAACTGCATTTT
>NT_180119.1:0-428 GCF_000188095.3 Bombus impatiens | reverse complement strand
CCGAACATCGCACCCGAGGAGACCTTCAAGTATCTTGGTGCAAAGGTCGGACCGCGGAAAGGCCTGCAATGTGGGATTATTGTACCCGAAATAATAAGTACAATAAAAAGAGTTAGAAAGCAATCGCTGAAACCAGGCCAGAAAATAGTGCTTCTGCAAAAATATCCAGAAAATAGTGCTTCTGCAAAAATATATATTCCCTCGCTATATATTTAACGTATTGATCAATCCATCTAGCGAGGGAGTTTTATGACTTTTGGACAGTGAAATCAGGCAAGAGGCCAAAGCTATTCTTCATTTAATACCTTCGACGGCGGTTGGGTTCTTCTACACGACCAAAAATAATGGTGGATTAGGGTTACCGAGATTTGAACACCTAGAGAAACTCGGTAACCTTAAGAACGGAATTAAAATTAAAGATTTATTAG
>NT_180118.1:0-372 GCF_000188095.3 Bombus impatiens | reverse complement strand
ACTAACTGTCAGATCCTGCCCGTTGGAGATATTGCGGCGCTTAGCAGCTTGTTGAACTGCATTTTACACTGCAACCGAAATGCACTACCGTATAAGCGTAGAAACAAGCAAACAGCTCGTAAATCGCGAAGATTTCGTCCATTTTGTCGAAAACTAACTGTCATTTCCTTCCCGTTAGAGATTCTTCGACGTTTAAGCGCTCGTTGAACTCCATTTGACACTGCAAATGCAATGTACTACCGTTTAAGCTTCGAACCAAGCATAATAGCTCACAAATCCTCAATATTTCGTCGATTCTGAAGAAAACTGAGTGTCATTTCCCTCGCGTTGGAGATATTTCGACCTTTAAGCGCTCGTCGAACTCCATTTTAC
>NT_180116.1:0-291 GCF_000188095.3 Bombus impatiens | reverse complement strand
ATTTCGTTATATGGTATGACGTTATAACGTATTACGTTATATGGAAGATCGTTATAACGTATTACGTTACATGGTGTGACGCTATATCGTATTACGATATATGGGAGGACGTTATAACGTATTACGTCATATGGGACGACGTTATAACGTATAACGTTATATGGGATGTCGTTATAACGCATTACGTTATAGGGCGCCAATATGACGTATTATGTTATATGGTATAACGTGCTAACGTATTACATTGTATGTTATATCGTTATAACGTTATACGATATTTGGTATAACGTT
>NT_180115.1:0-899 GCF_000188095.3 Bombus impatiens | reverse complement strand
ATCCTCAATGCTTGATACCTCAGAAAAGACTCCTAAAGTAATGAGCATCCTAAACGGTTATACTGATACCTTGAATGAAATAGAAGATAGAGCCAATCAATTAACTTTTTCGCACAGGATGACACAAATTAAAACTTGGGGTCTCACTATGTTGCAAATAATAGGATATATATCCATTGCACTCTTATGCTTGTATCTGATTAATAAGATTGGACTGTCAAAACTATGTATTCACATATTTTGCTGTAAAATTAAGAAAAACACTGTTAGTAACACACCTAACGTTAGTATTGCAACACCTTCCGCCCCTATAAACATTTATACACCGAAATTAGCTGCACAACCTGGAACAGAAAGAGAATCAAGAGTAAGTTTTGAATTATCAACACCGCCCAAGGCCAAACTTCATCCATCGATTCTGAAGAAACGCAAGAACTTAGAGGACAAAGTTCACTCTACGTAGGGGGGAGTATAACGTCGCCCAGAAGCCAGGAACCGCCGAACTCAGGATATGCATATAACACACCTGGTCATGCGATAGCGGTGAGAATAGACAGTAGCCGGACTCCCACCCGTGAGATATGTGAATCATAGTGAGGAGGTAAAGATCCCAGTACTTTAGTCAGTAAGTCAATCTGTACTTTGCTATTAAAGTGTAACTTCGCCTTGTGAATAAAGTACACGGACGGGCTATTGTTCATTCGCCTTTTTTTAATTTATATATTACCTCGTCATTTATTACGTGACATTCTCATGGCCCTTCTTTTCGAATCTATTTTTTCTTCCTAAGTACTCTGATTTCATTATTCTACCTGTTACGTCGGGCGACGCTCTACCTAGACCACGCCACATACCGCGGGCAAGATGGGAACCAGATATCCGCTCATCCTCACTGCGTA
>NT_180114.1:0-459 GCF_000188095.3 Bombus impatiens | reverse complement strand
ACGTTATAACGTATTACGTTATAGTGTATGACGCTATAACGTATTACATTGTACGGTATGACGATATAACGTATTACGTTATATGGGAGGACGTTATAACGCATTACTTTATATGGGACGACGTTATAACGTATTACGTTATATGGTATGACGTTATAACGTATTACGTTGTATGTAAGGACCTTATAACGTAATACACAATATGGGACGACGTTATAACGTATTATACGTTATAACGAATTACTTTATATGGGATTACGTTATAACGTATTACGTTATATGGGACGACGTTATAACATATTACGTTATATGGTATGACGTTATAACGTATCACGTTATACGGGATGACGTTATAACGTATTACGTTGTATTGTATGACGTCATAACGTATAACGTTATATGAGATCAGGTAATAACGTAATACGTAATATGGGATGACGTTATAACGTATTACGTTAT
>NT_180113.1:0-278 GCF_000188095.3 Bombus impatiens | reverse complement strand
AATGTAATGCACTACCGTTTAAGCGTCGAAACAAGCAAAATAACTTGCAAATCGCGAAGACTTCGGCGATTTTGACGAAAACTGGCTGTCATTTACTTCACATTGGAGATATTTAGACGTTTAAGCTCGCGTTGAACTACATTTTACACTGCAAATCTAATGCACTACCGTTTAAGCGTCGAAACTAGCAAAATATCTCCCAAATCGCGAAGATTTCGAGGATTTTGATATAATCCAGCGTCATTTCCTTCACGTTGGAGATATTTCGACGTTTAAGC
>NT_180112.1:0-415 GCF_000188095.3 Bombus impatiens | reverse complement strand
CTTGCGGACGGCGGATAGGTGGGATTATTTGTGTGAGGGACGTGTGAATTTCCTGAAGGCCTTCCATAGTGAGTAGTTGGAGTCGGCTGTGGGGGAAAAGCTGGCGAGGTATTTTTGGAAACAGTCGTTTTTATAATTTTTTAAGGTTTTGGATAGCTTTCTAGTTTGCGTTTGTCATCCGGTGTTCTATGGGTCTGCCATACTCTTCTTAGTCTACGTTTTTCTGCTATTTTTTTTAGTATGTATTGGGGATATTCTTGTTTGCTGATCGACGTCTTTATCGGTGTGGGGAGGCGGATTGCGTTTATTATGCTCGTGTTTAAGTATTCCTGCCTCGATATCTTCATTAGTTTTTAGTGAAATTAAGCCTGAAGTTTAGTGATTAAAGACTTCTGTAAAGAGCTGCCAGTTGGTG
>NT_180111.1:0-842 GCF_000188095.3 Bombus impatiens | reverse complement strand
GCCTCCCCCTCTTCGCGCTTTCTCCGATCCACTCTCTGGGGCTTTCCACAGGCTCTTCGCCCCTGTCCCGGGGGTTGGTTTCGCCAGTTGTTTCTTCTCAGCCTCCTTCTTCTTTCTATTTTTTGGTCTGCCATACCGTGGCAGCTGCTTGTCCTCCCTTGATCACTGTAGCGTTCGGGACTCCGGACTCAATCCATCTTGTGCTCTCGTCCGGGGCGACCTCCCTTTTTCCCCTCCTTTCCATGCTTTGAAGGCGCTCTTCCAGCCGGTGCAGCGAGTTCTTATCTCCTTTATCTCCTGTTCGATTGCGGGGAGACGCGCCGTGTCACTGCTCTTCTCTGCGAAAGGGCGCGCGGACAGCTCTTTTCGGAGCGCCTCGTTCTCCGCCTCTAGTGTCGCTATACGTCCTTACGCTATAGCGAGGGCGCCGGAGGCGGGGTCTATTCTCCTCACCATCTCTGTTGCGTCCGCAACGATAGTTTTCGTCGCTTCCTTCAACGTTTTCCCCTGCGTGCTCATGAAGTTGCGAGATGTCTCGCCAACCTTGGTCACCTCTGCGGCTCGACGGGTCAGTTCCGCTCCGATGTCCGCCGTAGTAGAGGTTTACATCTCTTCGGTTAGGTCCTCCTCCTCCGTGGTTTCTTCGGTCTGTGTGTTGTCCGCTTCCAGTGTGGGGTGGGACGGCCCATCTTTTGGCGGGACAGCCCTCGTCATGCTCCTGGTGCTGAGGTGTGACGGCTCAGCAACGAGCTCCGCTTCGCTCCCTCCTCTGACGATTTCCCCTACCTAATTATGTTTCGCCACTTTTGCTTCTTTTTTCGCCATTGGGCGCAAAAATGACC
>NT_180110.1:0-1075 GCF_000188095.3 Bombus impatiens | reverse complement strand
GCACGGCGGCTCCGGCGACGAGGCGCGGTGTGACGTGGCCACACATCACTCCATTATGGGTCATATTGTGCACGGGGAGGGGCCCGGTGTGTCGTTCACACCGGTTCCCGGGCCCCTCTCGATCGCAGCCGGGGCGGTCACCGTGGAGGCTTTAGTCGGTTGGAGTCCGGGAGCCCGGCAGTACCACGCCGCTTTTCCCATTTTCTCCACGTTAATAAAAAAAAAAGTCCATTTAATGAGACACGTCAGAGATCGAAACAGTAAGAAGTTTTTTTTATTATTGTTATTTAATTTGTACTTTACAATTTATCCAGCTGAACATACGGTACAATTTTCTAGCTTAAAAAGTAAGAAATGAGTGAAAAACTCGACAAGTTTGACCATCAACCTAATTTTCTCACACATATTCAAGATTATTCGTAACCAATTTAAACACTCATATCCGGAAAGTATCCTTCAAAAAGATACCTAGACGGAAGTTCGGGATTTGGAGTGGCCACCTGGTAATTACCGCGACGCCTTGTATGAACCAGATGCGATCCTCGGGCTGGACGACCGTCAAAGGTTTACGCGACCCTAGTGCGGACCCATCATAAACAGTGGGCCTATTATACAGTCAAGGTGCTGTAGGACCACACTTGAAGAACCCATAATTTCTTTATTTTATGGTACATCTCAGGAAGACCGGAAACGCGGGTTTCCCCCAAGTGCAAGGTCACCCGCACACGAACCATTATTAGGACGATCAGCCCATCCTTAAACATACGTCTTTACCCAATGATCAGTTAGAAACAGACTTGAGACACACCCACCACGAACTTTCCTCTACGACAGCAACACCACCAAGAATACTCTTGCACCAGTATTCTAAGAGTCAACATCTTGTAACAGTATTCAGTCAGTGACAATTATATTTAACAGGATAGCCAGTGAACTCAAAGACATCTGTATTCAGAGTTATTGAGAGGAATAAATAAGGTGAACTAAACATGCTCTTTACATTTCTGTAATATCGTGGTATAATGTGTGTTTACAAAGGAATGGAAGATACAGATGTTAATTGGACAGAAAAGAC
>NT_180109.1:0-675 GCF_000188095.3 Bombus impatiens | reverse complement strand
AAATCTTCGCGATTAGCGAGCTATTTTGCTTGTTTCGACGCTTAAACCGTAGTGCATTGCGTTTATTCGTCCAATCGCGGGAGACGTAGCCGCTAATTGAGACGTCAACGGGGGACGTAAATCCCCGTTACGATTATAACAATCGACACCACGAATTGATCGATCCCCTGATTTCCGTTGAGATAATAGGGGTGATTGAGTTTGTATAACACTGTGATTCACAGAATTATAAATTATATATTTCCAACACTTAGATTACACTGATGAGCATAGATAGATAAATAATCACTTATTGCACGAAGATAAGATAGATATGTACTTTAGAGCAGGGCTCTTGTAATTAGATTTAGTGTATTAGTGGACGTAGCACTATAAGATATTCAGGAGGGGAAATGTATGCTCGACAATACCGAGACCGACTCTCGCGTTATGCTTAGACTGCCCCGATTGGCATTAGCGTTAGATTTAGTAGTTGACTTTTCCAACGATGTAGAAGAAGTGAACTTGAGGGACGATGCTGCGTCGGAGGAAAGCTAAGGATGGGTGTGTCTAGCGCACGGGACCATCGGATTTGTTGGTGACGATTTTAGTTAGGAGCGTGAGGGAATAGGCTTCGCCGTTGACTATCCAAACGAAGGGTCTTAACCGCCCTCGAGAGAAAGTGGTTAGTGGGAG
>NT_180108.1:0-202 GCF_000188095.3 Bombus impatiens | reverse complement strand
TCGTGATATCTCCAACGGGAAAGAAATGACAGTTAGTTTTCGGCAAAATCGACGAAATCTTAGCGATTTGCGAGCTATTTTGCTTGTTTCAACGCTTAAACTGTAGCGCATTGCATTTGCAATGTGAAATGGAGTTAAATGAGCGCTTAAACGTAGAAATATGTCCAACGAGAAGGAAATGACGGCTAGATTTCATCAAAAT
>NT_180107.1:0-374 GCF_000188095.3 Bombus impatiens | reverse complement strand
TGCGTCAAAATATCTCTTCGAATAACAATATAAACATCGTTTCATAGACATTTGTGAGTTAAAAGGGCTTTATGTTCAGTATTTTTATAAAATTGTTATTAGTTGATTATATCAATTTTCTAATCACATTCTTTATAATTATACTTTTTAATTACTTATCAATATAAACATTGTTTCATAGACATTCGTGAGTTAAGAGGGCTTAATTACTTCTATAATATATATAAATGTATCAAATCTCTATATCACAAAAACGTGTGCTATAACAGGCTCGATATTGTAAAGATCAAGCAGAAAACAAATTACAAAAGTAAATGCCGTAGAACATAATGCGACATAACATACATAGGCACGATAATATAAAAATATATTAC
>NT_180106.1:0-296 GCF_000188095.3 Bombus impatiens | reverse complement strand
AACGTAATGCGTTATATCGTTATACCATATAACGCAATACGTTATAATGTTATACCACATAACGTAATACATTATAACGTTGTACCATACGACGCTATACCGTAAAACGTAATACTTTATAACGTTATACCATATAACGTTATGCGTTATAACGATATACCATATGACGTTATACTATATAAAGTAATATGTTATAACGTAATGCCATATAACGTAATACGTTATGACGCAATACCATATAAAGTAATGCGTTAAAACGGTATACCATATAACGCAATACGTTATAACGTAATACG
>NT_180105.1:0-358 GCF_000188095.3 Bombus impatiens | reverse complement strand
TATAACGTAGTACGTTATAACGTCATCCCATGTAATATAATACGTTAATACGTCGTCCCATATATCGTAATACGTTATAACGTCATACAATATAACGTAATACGTCATATCGTTATAGCATATAACGTAATACGTCACAACGCCGAACCATATAGCGTAATACGTTATAACGTTATAGCATCTATCGTAATACTTTATATCGTTATGCCGTATAACGTATTACGTTATAACGTTATAACGTTATACCATATAACATGAAGCGTCACAACGTCACCCCACATTACGTATTACGTTGTAACGTCATTACACAAAATGTAATACGTTATATCGTTATTCCATATACCGTAATACGTTATAA
>NT_180104.1:0-482 GCF_000188095.3 Bombus impatiens | reverse complement strand
ACCGTGTGGATACGAGGCCCTGCCAGTGCAGTGAGGAAACTGGCCCAAGCTGGAAAGGTGGCCATAGGCTGGTCGACGGCGAAGGTCGGAGCCATCGAACAGAGACCGTTGCAGTGTTACTGGTGCCTTGGGATAGGACACACGGGGAGGACCTGCACCGCCAAGGAGGACAAGGACCTGTGCTTCAGATGCGGTGAACCAGGGCACCAGGCGAGAGCATGCTCTATTGCGAAACCGAAATGCCTGCTCTGCGAGGCGCTTGGAGCACCGTCGGTGCACAGGATGGGGGGACCGGCCTGCGCCCCCTCGAAGAAAGGAACGAAAGGAATCGCCCGCGGATCCACGGCTGCAAGAGGCAGCGAGAAAGGCTCCCCGTCGCAAAGCGACCCCAAGCCCGCGAACAAGGAGGTGAGCACGGAGGAACCTACAAGTAACGAAAGAACACCAAAGAACTGAGAATGCGCATCCTCCAGACTAACCTG
>NT_180103.1:0-209 GCF_000188095.3 Bombus impatiens | reverse complement strand
ATGAAATGTAGCCGTCATTTCCTTCCCGTTGCAGATATTTCGACGTTTAAGCGCTCGTTGAACTCCATTTTACACTGCAAATGCAATGCACTAGCGTTTAAGCGTCGAAACAAACAAAGTTGCTCGCAAGTCGCTAATGCAGTGCACTAACGTCTAAGCGACGAAACATGCGAAATAGCTCAAAAATCGCGAAGATTTCGTCGATTTCG
>NT_180102.1:0-476 GCF_000188095.3 Bombus impatiens | reverse complement strand
TTAAGTTTTTCCGACAATGTCAAAACCATTTCTTCGTCCAACGATTCTACTACAGTCGCCATTGTTTCTTAAATATATATTTTATTGGCAAGCGTGACAACTTTAATTTTGTCGAATTGTAGGTTATCCTGATTGAATATAGTATTATGTCGTGATTTATTAATTAATTTGAGACTCACTTTTGGTTAATTGGTTCTTCATAGTGTTACGTATTTATTTGTTTAAATCAAATTAAAATTAAAATTTTGTTTAATTTATTTTCCGTTTAATTTAATTTAATCGGAAGGGAAATATTGAAATGATATTATTGTGTACGAAATATTGATTTAGATTTCTGATTAATACGGTAGTTGCTGCCACCAGAAATAGTCTAAGGACTATTTAAGAAAAAATTTTTTTTCATTATTACCATTATTATTGTTTCTCTTCAAGTTAAGAGTATTAGTTTCTGATGGGTATTGTTCGTCTATAGTGTC
>NT_180101.1:0-1121 GCF_000188095.3 Bombus impatiens | reverse complement strand
GACGGGCCCTTAGGAGTCTTCTGCGGGCCCGAACGCAGCTCGCTCGCATTTCCGCGATGTTGGGGGTCCACCAGTCTACACATCGGTTGTGTCTACCACCAGAAACGGAGCGCGGCATCGAGGCGTCACACGCCGCGCTCACGTCTTTTCGGAGGCTTTCCGCCTCCTTGTCAACGCTTCGCGACGACTACACGGCATCTCCTTGTCCTTCTCTTTGAGACGCCACCTTCGTGGTGGGAGGCGGGAACGGTTTACTCCTCGGATACTGCAAGCCTGTGTAGCAGCAGATGTAGTCTCAAGGACCACCTCCATCAGTATGTAGAGGTGGTCGGACAGAGTCTCAACCCCGTCGGCCACTCTCCAGTTGTAGATTCTTCGATACACCTCGGAGGTAGTCCAGGTGACATCGACCACAGAAGATCCCCTCCTCGCCACGCAAGTGCTTGCCGAGCCCCTATTTGCCAGTAGGAACCCCAGACCTGCAGGCCAATCGGACAGCATCCTTCCACGAGTGTCCGTTCTGGCGTTTCCCCATTGCGAGGAGTGGGCGTTGAAATCCTGAAGGACGAGTACCTGGCGGGGAAGGTATCTTCTGATGCATTCGCCAACTCCGTCCAGGAAGTCCCCAAACGTAGCCAAGCCGCTGTTAGGGGAAACGTAAACGCCCGCCACTACTATTCCAGCTCACTCGGCCGCGACATAGCCGCTGCCAAGGTCAAGCAGGACGTCGGGGGCACTCAGCACTGACGTCGGCGTTATGGCTGTTGATCCATCTAGGACCCCGACTTAGTTGGGGGCGTTAGATACACGATATGGCTCAGCCACCACCGCAAGGGCGATTTCGCTCTTCCGGATGGTCTGGATGATCCTGCGTCCGTCTTGATGTTCCAAGGTTACTTTGGAGGACGCGCTTGAAATTATTGTGTCAACTCCATGGCCCCCTCCCGGCCATCTACCGGTGCTGCTTTGGCGGTGCTCCCTTGGTTCCTTTCCGCAGCTGGCTCACGGGTGGGTCTTCTCCTCTTGACTTTCGGGGGAGCGCATGCCGCCCCGCCCATCCTGTGGTCGGCGGGTACCCCGAGCACAGGGTGCAGAGGCATGACAGCCTCTAGCACGATGTC
>NT_180100.1:0-565 GCF_000188095.3 Bombus impatiens | reverse complement strand
AAAGTTAAACGAATTTTTGCGATCGACTCTAACGAGAGTACGCGAGACGGGCTGCAACGGAAAGACAATTCGATCGGTGTCTCCGGGGCACTCCTGACACACGCATAGGAAGGCCATCGTGGTGTTTTAGTCGGTAAGAGTCCGGCACTACTCTGCCGTTGCCGATTATTTCGGTAGCAGCAAAGTATCCATGAGAATTTCTCCACGTAAAAAAAAATGGTTGCTTGCGCGCAGTGTGGCAAGAATAGCGCGAGGGAGAATATCGACGCTCAGAATAGTGAGGTCGTGGGAGAGGAGATAATATTCACAATGAGAGAGATGAAGGGATTCACGCTAGCCTTGTCGGGGGCGGTGCAAATGTTGAATGGACTGATTAAGAAACTGAACCTCGATAAGGAGAAGTACGAGGGGATTAACCCATTTGCATCCAAGCGCGGATTAATCCGTGCGCTGCGATTGTCCTCTATCGCCGACCGCGGATTAATGCGCGCGCTTTGACTGTCTTCTGCTTTTTATTCCAGTCGCTAAGTATTCTTCAGATGTGTTTGACCCTATGTCAGTTTAC
>NT_180099.1:0-4073 GCF_000188095.3 Bombus impatiens | reverse complement strand
ATTTAGTTCGATCACTTACGGTCCTCGTTTTAAACGTATGAGATATGCATAGGTGTATGAGATATGTAACCATGTTTGTTGCACTGATTATGTCAAGGCAACTCGTCTTTCCGTTTCTATAAAACGTGCACTTATCGTCCAGCCTTATAGGGAACACGCCGTAACCGCACAGGGTTTCCATTAAAATTCTTCCTCGCTTGTCCGTGGTTTGTCCTCTCCAGCACGAGGACTTAGCGTTGAAGTCGTCAGCCACAATCACTTTCTTGTTTCTGCTTACACCCTTCCTTATCTCCGATGCAAGCTTGTTTATGTATGTCATGTATTCCTCAATCTTGATATTGGGGGAGCAATAACCACTGAAACAGAGGATATCACCTACACCAATACCCACTAGTCCGTCTTTCCTGTAGAGAAGCGTTTCATTCGGTGCTCGACCATTGAATTGCGTGACCCAAATCGACGCATCACCCTTAGTATCGTTATGCCAGTAAGGTAGCTGCCTGTACGGTTCGGATATTATTACCACATTCGATCTGGCCTCGATCGCGCTCTGGCACATTAGATCCTGCGCCATCCTACATCTGTTTAGGTTAATCTGGTTTCGCACCATAGAGGTGCTTTTCTCGCCTTTAACTCCTCTCATCACGGGAACCAGGAAACTACCTCTTCCTGTTGCAACCGCCGTCACTCTCGGTAGCGCCCTACAGCTACTTACACTCTGGATGCCCAGGTCCTTCTTTTCCATTCCTTCGCTGAAGTCGTCTCTAAACTCAAGGAATTTTGTGTTCTTCTTGGGTGATCGAGAACTTCCTTTACTCCCTCCACTCATCTTCGCGCTGCCACTCGCGACTTCACCGTCGCTCTCCTTGCAGCTATTATGGTCCCCGGTCGCATTTACCGAACGAGAGGAGGCCCTGGGACCGACCTTCCTCCCGTCGTTCGTCCAGTCGTATGATGACCGTCGGGTCGAGCCTGGGACACTACTCAAATCACCGACGGGGCCTGGAGGCTCCGAATGTTATAGGTGATATCCTCCCTGTCATGCTCTTCGACCTCCCTTAGCTCCGGTCTGCGTCCAATGATGAACAAGCCTTTTAAAATTTCTTTCACCTTGTTAACAGGCATGTCATTTGGAAGCCCTTTCTTGCCACATCTGTTCATAATCGTGCGATACGGCTTTCCCCACGGGTCCCTTTCTAGTATCACACAGAATCCGGCCCAGGCTCTCTTTTTACTCTCAGCTATTTCTTTCTTCAGCTGTCTTCTTAGCCCCTTATAGTTACTAATAAGGGCTTCGATCCTCCTTCCTCCTTGCCCTAGTTATTTTCCTCAATGCTTTGTGAGCCTGAGTTCTCAGTTCTGCGATCGTCTCATTCCACCAGTGATTGCTGTACTTCTTGTTTGTCGTACAGCTCACCTTCTTCAGCATCTTGTCACAAGTTTCCACCATACATTTCTGCAGCAGTTCCGCCTTGTCCGCGTCGTCCGTCGTATTAAAATTCTGTACGTTAGTGATCTCGTCAAATTTAGCTAACAATATGTCGGGTGCAAGACCCTTCTTTAAAAAATTTAGTTCGATCACTTACGGTCCTCGTTTTAAACGTATGAGATATGCATAGGTGTATGAGATATGTAACCATGTTTGTTGCACTGATTATGTCAAGGCAACTCGTCTTTCCGTTTCTATAAAACGTGCACTTATCGTCCAGCCTTATAGGGAACACGCCGTAACCGCACAGGGTTTCCATTAAAATTCTTCCTCGCTTGTCCGTGGTTTGTCCTCTCCAGCACGAGGACTTAGCGTTGAAGTCGTCAGCCACAATCACTTTCTTGTTTCTGCTTACACCCTTCCTTATCTCCGATGCAAGCTTGTTTATGTATGTCATGTATTCCTCAATCTTGATATTGGGGGAGCAATAACCACTGAAACAGAGGATATCACCTACACCAATACCCACTAGTCCGTCTTTCCTGTAGAGAAGCGTTTCATTCGGTGCTCGACCATTGAATTGCGTGACCCAAATCGACGCATCACCCTTAGTATCGTTATGCCAGTAAGGTAGCTGCCTGTACGGTTCGGATATTATTACCACATTCGATCTGGCCTCGATCGCGCTCTGGCACATTAGATCCTGCGCCATCCTACATCTGTTTAGGTTAATCTGGTTTCGCACCATAGAGGTGCTTTTCTCGCCTTTAACTCCTCTCATCACGGGAACCAGGAAACTACCTCTTCCTGTTGCAACCGCCGTCACTCTCGGTAGCGCCCTACAGCTACTTACACTCTGGATGCCCAGGTCCTTCTTTTCCATTCCTTCGCTGAAGTCGTCTCTAAACTCAAGGAATTTTGTGTTCTTCTTGGGTGATCGAGAACTTCCTTTACTCCCTCCACTCATCTTCGCGCTGCCACTCGCGACTTCACCGTCGCTCTCCTTGCAGCTATTATGGTCCCCGGTCGCATTTACCGAACGAGAGGAGGCCCTGGGACCGACCTTCCTCCCGTCGTTCGTCCAGTCGTATGATGACCGTCGGGTCGAGCCTGGGACACTACTCAAATCACCGACGGGGCCTGGAGGCTCCGAAACCCCCTGCGCCGTATTTGTTTTCTATTTATTCAACTTATCCATATTGTTAATTTGTGTTCAAGTCCGTGGAAATAGCCATAGTCGTCAACAACCTTACTCAAAACCGTCCAAATATAACCACTCGTAGACCAAAAACTCGCCAAATCGTCAACCAAGCCTCCCATAATCATACTAATAATAATCACTAATCAATAAAACAATCAGTTACGTGAACGATTAATAATTAAATAATAACCAGTAATGCCTAAGGAATACTAAAAATCATATCACTAAGTAGTTAATAACTAATAATAAATAACCAATAACGGTTTATAAACAAATAAATAAATAATTAAATGAATGCACCTCCAGTTGCATTCTCCTATTAGTCGTCACACAACCCGTTATATCTCCACGCCACGTAGCTAACCATCATTCATTTGCTTCTATTTACAAAAGGGAGCCCGGCTCGAGCAGCATAATTCGATAAAATAATGAAAAGATATCTAAATAGAACTCTGGTCGACCCGACTTTATTCCTTCGTAATAGGGGCTTACGCCAAGCCGACCATACGTTCTCTACACCCGCCCGTGAGATGGCGACGCCCATAGCGACGCAGCGAACCACATCTCATGCGCGTCACGCACGCTAGCGCGTGCTTCTTAGCGTTTCAACGGGCAAGATGGCATCAAATGCCTCCCACGTGCATGTCTTAATTAAGTATTACGCATCGTGCGACCGTAAACTATCGCGGCCCTACGAGTGCAAACATCTAACAAACAGATGTGCCGCGTCGTGTGTGATCGTATACTGCGACAATTACCAATTACCAATTGATAATTTCCCGATTACCAATTGATAATTGTTGACAACTTTTACTAACTTGCATCGGCCATATCGACGCGTGACAGTGCGTCTATTCTCATGCCACTTTAATCCTCCTTCGTTCATTGTATCCAATGAAGAAACATACGAAAAGGTACTTACGCGATCCGCCTAACCACTCGGCCGCGCGTGGCATGTCCCTCTCCTCCGTCATTGTCTACAAACGGCGCACCATCTCACATCCCCCGGTATCTCATCTCTAATTACCGGTACAATGACCCCACACGTTAACTCCTAATAATTTCTTACAATTTCTTATGAGCAGTAAGCAGTAAGTACCCGGCTTCCTCGCCACTGATATACCCACTTGATTCATTCTCATTTTATTATCATAGATATCAATCCTGCAACGCCAAGTCTATGCAAGTGCCAATCTTATTTTTCTACTTTGCAGAAGCAGGTATGTCCTTCTCGTTTGCTTATAATAAGAAAAAGTACAAAGTAAAAAGCAAAATGTAAATAGTAAAAAAACAAAAAGCAAAAGGTAAAAAAGTAAAAAGCACTTAAAATCAATCGACATAAGTAATACAAACATTAAACAAGAACTGAAAAATAAACAAGCACTAAACAAGGAAAATTGCCTAATATATATGTCGGAGATGAAAGAACACCGGAGCCTTTGG
>NT_180098.1:0-281 GCF_000188095.3 Bombus impatiens | reverse complement strand
CTGCTAATGCAATGCACTACGGTTTAAGATCCGAAACAAGCGAAATGGCTCGCAAATCGCGAAGATTTCGTAGATTTTGATGAAATCTTGCCCTCAATTCCTTCCCGTTGGAGATATTTCGACGTTTAAGCGCTCGTTGAACTCCATTTTTCGCTGCAAATGCAATTTAATACCGTTTAAGCGTCGAAAAAAGCAAAATAGCTCTCAAGTAGCGAGGATTTCGTAGATTTTGAAGAAATCTAGCCGTCATTTCCATCCCATTGGAGATATTCCGACGTTTA
>NT_180097.1:0-298 GCF_000188095.3 Bombus impatiens | reverse complement strand
GTATGACGTTACAACGTATTACGTTATATGGTATGACGTTTTAACGTATTACGTTGCATGTTATAACTTTATAACGTAATGTGTTATATGGTATAACGTTATAACGTATTGCGTTATATGTTAAAACGTTATAACGTCTTACGTTATATGGTATGACGTTATAACGTATTACGTTATATGGCATAACGTTACAACGTATTACGTCATATGGTATAACGATATAACGTATTACGTAACACGGGATGAGGTTCTAACGTATTACGATATATTGTATGACGTTATAACTTATTACGTTATA
>NT_180096.1:0-958 GCF_000188095.3 Bombus impatiens | reverse complement strand
ACTCGAGTTATTTCATCTCCTCCACCTTGAACGTTAAGTCATTCGAGATACGCGGTATCGACTGATCGCTTTGACCTGACCGGTTGCTCTTTAGTCGATAATACGCAACATTGTTTTTAAGTTCAAGTTCTGTCAGAAATAGCGGTAATGGTTGTTTAGTAGCATATCTGGTGTTACGTTGCGTCGAATATCTGCATTCCAGCTGACGCTACCTGGCAGCCAGCAGCCCACCTACAGTCATCCCGACCCTCAATAAACTTAAGGACCCACCACAAAACGTCAACATTGAGCTTCGTTGTTCCAAACGTTTGCCAGTCAAAAAGAATTTAAAATTCTAGAAGTATTTTCTGTTTATGTCTGGGTTTCGGAAAAGTCCTTGAGTTTATTAGGCGCACTTAAAAATCACGGAGAAGGCGGGTAGTCACCTAATGGGGAAAACGAACATATGTCTACACAAAAAGGCTGATTTTCCCCAGGAACGAAGTCACCCCCCGATCCACGTTGGTGGGAGACTTCCCCATATCCTTTTTCATTAGCATGAGTCATAAGCAATCGGCATCGCGGATCGTTACCCTCACTTCCTTGACGAAAAGTGTGAACAACGAATCCGCGTTCTTCGTTCAAAGGGCACACCCACACCAAGCTTTCCTCCGGAAAAGCATAAGAACGAATCGTCAGTCTAGTTTCTCAAGTCGGGTGTCTATCAGGTAAGCAGTTCAATAATCCTCAAAGTAGTCTAGCGACTCAAGTCGGCAGTCTATCATCGCAAGCAGTTCAAGAATCCTCAAGGCAGTCTTTCAACTCAAGTCAGTCAGTCTCGATCAAGCATCTTCGCAAGCAGTCAGCAAGTCGAATACAGGCAGTCGACAAAATACATTATCATACGCGACAATACGAACAGAATCTCAGGTCGTACTCATTCGTAGTCATCTTATATTAAACATTCATTTTGTATTAC
>NT_180095.1:0-513 GCF_000188095.3 Bombus impatiens | reverse complement strand
GATCGCAAAAAACCAGATAACGGCAACCATTATTTCTATAGATGGCATATATGAAAGTACAGTAACGTTCTTGATAATTCCGACAATGTCACTAGTCCCAAACCAACCAATCGATCAGTCCGCAATACAGATACCCAAGAGTCTAAGACTAACCGACCCAGCGTTCCACAGACCAAGCTCGATCGAAATATTATTAAGCTCGGGACCTACTTTAGCGTCATTATGTGTCGGGCAGATCAAAATACCCCAACCCACCAATACTGAATTGTGTTTGCAAAAGTTTGCAAAAGATTCGGTTGGGTTATCAGGGGGAGCCCACCCGCTCTATCCATAGACCACCCACCATACATTTTTCAGAATCGAAATTACAATGTGAGGAACATTTCCGAAACCATGTCTAAGGCAACAAGGAAGGGCGATATATCGTCGCCCTGCCATTCAATGAGAAGCTTCCCACGCTTGGGATGTCAAGGTTCGTTGCAATGAGTAGGCTCGCCTCTCTTTATCGCCGAT
>NT_180094.1:0-409 GCF_000188095.3 Bombus impatiens | reverse complement strand
TTATTGATTTAGTATGCTGTTTCCATGTGAGTTGTGTTTCTAGGTGGTCTAGTCCTAGGTATTTGACTTGCCTTGTTTGCGGTATGTGCGTGCCGTTCAGTAGGATGTTTGGTGGTGTCTGTTTGCGCAGTGTGAGTGTAATATGGTTGCATTTATCGGGGTTTGCTTTTATTTGTTTATCTTGCAGCCACTTTTCTATTTTTGTGATATGTTCTTGTAGTAATGTGACTGCTGTTACAGGGTTAGTGTGTCTGACTAGTACAGCTGTGTCGTCCGCGAATGTCAGTATTTTGCTATTGGTAGTTGTTGGTATCTTGGTCGTGTATAGTGTGTATAGTGTTGGTCCTAAGACGCTTCCTTGTGGAACCCCTGCCTTGATGTCTTTAACTTCAGAGTATGTGTCCTTGAT
>NT_180093.1:0-524 GCF_000188095.3 Bombus impatiens | reverse complement strand
TGGAATCTAAAATTTTTTTTAAAAAAGTTAATTTAGGATTCTGTTTTTTCGAAAGACCTTCTGATTCAAAATTTATTAAAGGAAAACAATAGAACAAAATGAATTTTACTTTAGTAACTAAAAGAAAAGTAGAGTGCCGAAGCGTGCAGACGTGTCTCTAGTGCCCAGTGAAGTCCGAAAACAATACGTGTTGCCCAACCGCCGACAAGTCAAACAAACAAGTGTTTCCTACCCTTTAGGGAGAAGAAAATCGCACGCACCTAACTCCAACCCGAATACTAGCCTCATAGCCTCACTACTAGTTATTCATTTTGAACTGACTAGCTCGATGATGGCCCAGCAATCGCGACCAGGGTCTCCTGAGCAAACTCGCAACTACCCCGCGAACCTCCTCCGTGGCAGAAGTGCAGCAGAACCCTCCACACCAACGACGCTAATATTACAAAGAAACGGATAATAGAAACATCAAAACCAAATAAGATCGACACCCGGAACGAACAATCAACGATACAAATAAACACCCA
>NT_180092.1:0-429 GCF_000188095.3 Bombus impatiens | reverse complement strand
ATGGCTCTGGTGTTCTTTCATCTCCGACATATATATATATATATGTGCGTATAATTGGTGATTATGACGACTTATTTTACTAGTCACTTGCATTATCAATGGAAGTGAGTGTTACAAATATCGCCTACTTTACAACATGCGTGTATATATATATTGGTAAACATAAGTGAAAATTATATGCATAGTTATAAATGTTGTTTGTTTACAAGTGGATAGCATCAGTATTTGGTTTTGTGCGTAGCATACAAGTACTTTATAGTTCCACGGCGCGGATTGCTATTCCTTGAACAAAAAAAAAAAAGAAAAATTCCTTTCGAGATGAATCAGATTATTGTGAACTGATTATTGAAATGCTATCTGGATTCCTCGTGAAATGTCTGGGCAACACCTACATGTTCTTCCATCCGTCGTTCAGAGAATGGTTGATGA
>NT_180091.1:0-239 GCF_000188095.3 Bombus impatiens | reverse complement strand
CGTCGAAATATCTCCAACGGGAAGGAAATGACGGTTAGTATTCTTCAATGTAGACGAAATCTTCGCGATTTGCGAGCTATTTTGCTTGTTTCGACGCTTAAACGGTAGTGCATTACATTTCCAGTGTAAAATGTAGTTCAAGGAGTGCATAAACGTCGAAATATCTCCAGCGGGACGAAAATGACAGTTAGCTTTAGACAAAATAGACGAAATCTTCGCGACTTGCGAGCTATTTTGCT
>NT_180090.1:0-566 GCF_000188095.3 Bombus impatiens | reverse complement strand
AAAAAAAAAAAAAAAAAAAAAAAAAAAAAAAAAAAAAAAAAAAAAGCTTCAGTGAAGAATCATCACCTATCCCAAGCCCTCACCATGAGAGCGACTCGGGCCCGGATTCGGATCGTGACTCGACATATATATCCAAGTTACTTCTGCCGTCACAATTGGAGCGCATTGCGTTTGCGACGAGACTGCTCCTGAAGCAAGCAATCGTCAGATGCAACACTCGAATAATCACTTATTGGGAAATGAAAGCATCGCTGTCCATGGTTACCGATGCGCGTCTCTAGTCCTGATGCGTATGAGAAATTCTGCCGTAAGATTCCTACTCGATGAACAATGCTGTAAATTCGTTTATAAATAGACACGTAATAACGAAAATTTGTTTCTTTACGTGAATATTGTGGTATGACCTACTCTTCAATGTCAAAAAACATGATGTAATATTAGTTCTTAATTTACATAGTAAGTGAATGTAGTAGTTATAGGTAGTTATTACTGCACAGCGGTATATTTCACGAGTGGAAAAATAATTTGCTGTTATTTGATTGCTGAAAAATTTGATTCGCCACATT
>NT_180089.1:0-449 GCF_000188095.3 Bombus impatiens | reverse complement strand
ATAAACACGGTAAGACAAAATCTCGGCGCATTAAATAGTTTAGAAGACGCAACCAATGCAAACTCCCTCATTCTCGATCTCATTAGTTCAAAATTACCTCCAAACATCAGACAGCAATGGGAACTTACGTTAACTAGTAAAGATGTCTCTCAGTACACTCAGTTACTGGACTTCCTCGAGAACGTATCACTTACTTGTATATCGCTCTCTGAGGTCTCGCTGGCAAGGAGATTACAGGAACAACCCAAGCGGATACGCGCTACGGGGACACGCATTTACTGTACCCCAGGCTCCGTCAACATGTCACACCTGCCGAGGACCACACACCATTTGAAGACGTGACATCTTCAAGGCTAAATTCCTTTGCGAGCGCCTTGAGGAGGTCAAAAGGGTATCTTTATTCATCAATTGCCTCAGGAAAGGACACACAGCGCGAGAATGTCACGCCG
>NT_180088.1:0-440 GCF_000188095.3 Bombus impatiens | reverse complement strand
AGATGTTTGGTGGTATCTGTTTTCGCAGTGTGAATGTAATATGGTTGAATTTACTGGGGTTTGCTTTAATTTGTTTAACTTCTAGCCACTTTTCTATTTTTTTCATATGTTCTTGTAGTAATGTGACTGCTGTTACAGGGTTAGTATGCCTGACTAGTACCGCTGTGTCACCCGCGAAGGTCAGTATTTTGCTGTTGGTAGTTGTTGGTATGTTCGCCGTGTATAGTGTGTATAATATTGGTCCTAAGACGCTTTCTTGCGAAACCCCTGCCTTGATGTTTTTGACATCGGAGTATGTGTCCTTGATTTTTATTACGAAGGTTCTGCTGCTTAAGTAGGATTTTATTATCTGCTATATTTGCTCCTGGAATTGTTTTCTGCTTGTAGAAGGCCTTCGTGATTTATTTTGTCGAATGCTTTCTCTATGTCCATAAAGAGGG
>NT_180087.1:0-283 GCF_000188095.3 Bombus impatiens | reverse complement strand
GCTTAAACGTAGAAATATATCCAACGGGGTGGAAATGTCGGCTAGTCTTCGTCAAAATCGACGACATTTTCGCGATTTGCGAGCTGTTTCGCTTGATTTGACGCCTACACGGTAGTGCATTACATTTGCAGTGTAATATGGGGTTCAACGAGCACTTAAACTTCGAAATATCTCAAACGGGAAGGAAATGATGGCTAGTTTCCGGCAAAATCGGCGAAATCTTCGCGATTTCCGATATATTTTGTTTGTTTCGACACTCATGCGGTAGTGCATTACATTTGCA
>NT_180086.1:0-432 GCF_000188095.3 Bombus impatiens | reverse complement strand
GCATAAGAAACCACTTAATTCGAATAATCTATACTACACTTTATTGTATGCAAGAACAGCTAGTGGTTTCAATTTTCCAGATGACTGTTGGCTCGTAAAAGCAGCATGAATGTTACGAATATTTCTTGTACTTGGTACCATGATGGAAGTGTGCTTTTTTGATAAATCTCACGAATCTCTCCATTTGAGTACGACAATGCCATTGTTTAATACATATATTAAATTATAAATTAATATATACATTACCTAATCTTACCTAATATAAACGGACCACCTAATGTGGTGCGCAGGCTTTATTATAATGTTTGGGAGTCCACAGTGTTATATGGTGCATCGGTGTGGGCAAGTGCTGTGGACATAGAGAAGAATAGGAAGACGCAGAGAACAGCCCTGTGCATTACGATCACGGCGTATCGGACTGTTTCGCATGCG
>NT_180085.1:0-1048 GCF_000188095.3 Bombus impatiens | reverse complement strand
CTCTTCGCCCCTGTCCCAGGAGTTATCAACATCGGTTGTTTCTTCTTTCGGCGGTCTGGCATTCCATGACAGCCGTTTGTCCTCCTGGAGTGTTTGGATCTCCAGGCTCCGCCTTTCTTGTGGCCTCGACGGGAACGACCTCCTCTTCTCTTTATCTTTCTGTATTTTGGAGTATTTCTTCCATCAGCCGGATCAGCGAGGGTCCTGGATCCATCAGCCGGATCAGCGAGAGTCCTGGCTCCTCCATCTTGCGTTCGATCGCGGCGAGACGCGCTGCCTCTCTGCTCTTCTCTGCACTGGAGCGCGAGGCTGCCTCTTTCCGGAGCACCTCGTTCTGCGTCTCTAGTGCCGCTAGATGTCCTTCCATAATCCCGAAGGCGTCAGAAGCCGGGTCCAACCTTCTCACCATCTCTGTGGTGCCAGCGGCAATGAACATCGCCGCTTCTTTCAGCATCTTCGCGTGTGTGTCCTTGAGGTTGCGAGATGTTTCGGCAACCTTGGTCACATTAGAAATTCGACGGAACAGATCCGCTCCTATGTCCGCCGTAGTAGATGTCCTCGTGTCTTCAGTCTAGTCCGTGTGAAGCTCGATCAGTCTAGTCGGTGGGAAGCACGAGAGATCCGCCGGCCTTCCTTTTCCTCGCGCGAGGCGCTTTGACGGCGGTGGCCTCCTCTTCCTCCGTCGTTTCCTTCGTCCGTAGATTCCCCGCGTTCAGTGTGGAGTAGAAGAACCGCTCCTTAAGGGGTACCGCCTTCCTCATACTTCTGGTGGTGACGTGTGTCGACTCAGCAACCAATTCCGCTTTATCCTCTCCTCTCATGGTTTCATCCACCTCTTTATCCTTCCCCTCGGATGTGTCCCTTTTCCCGATTGGCCACTTATCCCCGCATTTGTCACTGCCACCAGTCACTGCCACTTTCAAATGGCCAGCGCGACGCGCTTTCGCCGCGCGTGCCAATATGGCTGCATCCGTGTAGTTCCCCGGGTACCCCCTGCAGCGGCGCTGTTGTCACGCGTCCCAATATGGATTCCTTACTGTCATAACCT
>NT_180084.1:0-948 GCF_000188095.3 Bombus impatiens | reverse complement strand
ATACCGCCGATCTACTTTACATCTAATCAAGGTAGGAAAATTGAAATCCTGAAATTGTATATCCTTTTCTCTTTTAACTTGCAGTCGAACAAAGTTGTCTCTGAATAAAAGCACCCATCGGCAGCTATAGTTGTCAGATAAAATTATCAAGCACACAATTCACGTAGATTTCATTCGGACGTCTTGAATTCCCGATACCAAAATTAAAATAAACGTTCTTGCTCGAGATTTAATAAATTGTCTGGAATAAAACAACTTTATCAACTTTCGATATATTTCGATTGTTCGCTGTATTAACCACTGATTACGGTGTTTTCAACGCAGAGAACATCTACGGTTTTTCGTTTCCCTCTTCCCATCGTTAGCAGATTGCTCATCCTTGAGCGAGACCTACGAAGCCACACTGTTTGTCCACAGTGAATCTACGAAGCCACACTGATTGTCCACAGTGAACCCAGTTGCCAATTAAAATAATCATTTTTCGCTTACGACTTCACTAGTTGCCAAGAACGACTTATATTTTCTAAATTGTTAAATCTAACTGATTATTCGCTGTGGTAAACCCGTGTTAACGGTGTTTTCAATTATCGGAAACACTTATTGATTTTCGCATTCCTTCTCCCACCGTTGGCAAATATCGCCAGTCTTTGAGCAAGGCTTGTGAAATCGCGCAAGTCGCACACAGAGAGTGATATTCATTTCACCTTGATCACATCAGATGACAAAAGCAAGAAAGAATCGAAAAGATAAAAGTCACCTCAGCAAGAAGCGAGCTGAACGTTGGTACAAACGATTAATTCCTGCATAAGCTAAAAGGGAAGAAAGAAGGCGCCGAGAAGAGTTAGAATTAAATCGCGAAGACTCTGCACCTAGTTTTTCGCCCTCAAGTTGACCTATCTCCGAACATTGCGAGACGCATTCCTTCCGTTCTCGATCGCCATCACCTAT
>NT_180083.1:0-598 GCF_000188095.3 Bombus impatiens | reverse complement strand
CAATAACCGAATCAAACTGAAGCTTTGGTGAGTTTCTATCCCCTAGTTGATTAAAGAAACGGTGGAACTTGTCGCGATTTGTTGCAAAAGGACAGCTCTGTCCCAAAAGCTAACACTTTGAAAATTTGCTAGTACGGCGACGAACATGCCTGGTCTCATACTTTTCACCTTCGGCCAGTATGCCTTGGGCTGCGCCATCATCTCCCAATTGAGTGTTTCGGTTATATTGCACCATCCTTCTATGCGGACCCGAATGTTAGTAAGCGTCTCGACTCGCACCACCTTGACACGAATCCCTTCTCGGAACCGATCGTCCGTACGTTGTAAGATCTCCATGTTCCGCAAGTTTCGTCACAAATTTCGAATGTCAGTGTTTGGCTATGCTGATTTCCCTAGTCATATCTCGAGCTGAGGCGACGCTCTGGATTTGTCGGAATTTGGACCGCTCCTACGTAGAGGGTGAATCTCATCTTCTCTTACGTGTTATAGAGGGATCTTTGTCATTTATCTTGCCTCACACTTTTCTCGTACTCGAAACGTTTTATAATAGTGTTGAAAATATACAGACAGTATATAATGGCGGTTATTATTTGTCGGG
>NT_180082.1:237-615 GCF_000188095.3 Bombus impatiens | reverse complement strand
GATTCATCAGTGTACGAAATCGAACATGATCTGTCGTGTCATTACGGTCTGGCGACCCACAGAACGCAACTAGCACTTTGAATACAAATTATAACAAACTCTTGTGCTACAAATTCTTGTTCTCTTTTAGTTTTGTGTTGTCAAGCCTCCGAACGAAATTTTGTTATTGCACTGGACCCTTGACTTACTTGGACATTTAGTTAAATCGTAAATAATGTCAGTTGCATCGAATCTAACGTAAGAAAGCACGATATTTTAGTTACACACGAGGACGTGTGACAGTCAGGATGGCCGTGTCGGAGATGAAAGAACACCGGAGTCTGTAATTGAACAATTGTAGTTATTCAATCCGATTGTAATTGTTCGAGAGTTGGTATA
>NT_180082.1:0-210 GCF_000188095.3 Bombus impatiens | reverse complement strand
TGGTGAGCGGGGGCTCGGGGCGACAGTCAGTCGCCGAACGTAGCCGCGGTCACGGGATGAATGCTTTGTCTAACAAAGGTATGGAGTAATTCTATAGCTGTCCTTAAAAGAAATATTCGTGGCGACACGCGACAGTAAACATTCCAACGGTTTCCGTCCCGAGGCTCGCCACACGCAGACCCTATTCTTCGAGTAAGATGATTGCTAGAT
>NT_180081.1:0-397 GCF_000188095.3 Bombus impatiens | reverse complement strand
GGGGTGGGGCAGGGGAGGAAAATACGAAGCAGCGAGGGTTGTCAAGATTCAAGACTCAAGACGCCTCGCCCTCAAAAACCAGATGCCAGATACAGATGCGACTGAGCGGTGAACACGTGCGACGCGCGGCATCGGTCTCACTTTGGTATATGCAGTTCTGCCCGAGCAGCCGAGCTAAACGGGCGTGTGAAACAGAGCGCCGGAGAAAGCGCGGCAAGTGGGGAAGAGAAAACTACGAACGGCTACGCCTATACCCAAACGGTGGAAACCCGTGTCCTATATCAAGAAGACTAGCAAACCTACTATCGAAAATATTCCACCGATAAGAATTATAAACAAACAAGATCAACACTACATATACAAAACAACAGATACATTAAAAACAAGTCAACCAACA
>NT_180080.1:0-389 GCF_000188095.3 Bombus impatiens | reverse complement strand
GAATTTTCAAACTCTGTTTCCTCGACAACAATAGGACAAATTCCACTTTGGATTTTCCATTTATTTTCTCCCTCCTTTCCACTTGTATCGCCAGTTCAGCGACACTCTGTATATTTCGAGCGACATTTCTTCACCGTTAGGAATTGCAGCTATTTGTTGTATCGTTACGTTTTTGTTTGGTTCGTTTTTGTTGTGTTGCTGTTAATTTTTGAATTTAGATTAAATTGTGGCGTTGTCTGATGTTTAATGCAATTAAACACCACGTTTCGGCTAACCTGCTACGCGCAGGACTACTGGCGCGGTAGCGGATTAAAGTTGGTGAAAATAAATGTTTGCTTAATCCTATTATGTTATCAGACAGATATTCTTCATAACAAATGTTTATTCAA
>NT_180079.1:0-273 GCF_000188095.3 Bombus impatiens | reverse complement strand
TTATAACGTTATACCATATAACGTAATACGTTGTAACATTATACCATATGACGTTTACCATCTACCATAATACGCTATAACGTTATACCATGTGACGTTATACCATATAACGTAACACATTATAAAATTATACCCTGTAACGTAATACGTTATAACGTTATACCATATAACGTAATACGTTAAAACGTTATATCATATGACGTTATACCATCTACCGTAATGTGCTAAAACGTTATACCATATAACGTCATACGTTATAACGTTATATCATAT
>NT_180078.1:0-651 GCF_000188095.3 Bombus impatiens | reverse complement strand
ATACGATCTGGATGAAGTTCATTTTGTGATTTCACTTACTCAAACATCTTTTTTTATACGTGGGGAAATCCTCATAGCCACCCCCCCCCCTGCTTGGGAGCAGCGGGTAATATCGAACTATACCAACTAAAACTCCACGGTGGACCGCCCGACGCTCAGATGGAATGGCAGGGACCCATTTCGAATTACTGCCGGCGCACTTCTGTGTCTTCTCCTGACTGAGGGAGTCGTTCCTTGGTTAGTTCGGGCATTGGGCTGGACCACACCTCTCTACGCTATGCCCTGGGCAGTCGTGCAGGTCTGAGGAGGTTCAGATCCGCCTCGGCGTGTCGGCCTCTATGACTAGCTACAGATCCTCCTCGGCGTGTCGGCCTCTATGACCATCTAGGACGGCGTAGGGTCGTCCTTCGGCGCGGAACCCTGCAAGGGTGGGACGTTCTCACCCTCTCCCGCTCTGTTCGTTCCTTTACGAGCATTACGCTTTCGCAATATGAGCGTACTGTGACGAGCTCCTGCCGCCCCCTCAGTGTCGCTTTCACAACTGACGAGGGGTCTAAACTTCCGCCAATCATCAGCCATAGAATACGACGTGGGGCCTCCCACGCCGGACAAAATTCCAACGTGTGCTGGGCCGTGTCCTCGCCCACACCG
>NT_180077.1:0-417 GCF_000188095.3 Bombus impatiens | reverse complement strand
TCGTCCATTTGATTTAAGACCAAGGTCTAATATCAACAAATTCATACGTATCAATTAAAGAATATGACAAAGGTAGAAACAAGATACATACGATCTTCTACCAACGACAGCAACTAATTACGGGAATAAGAAAAAACGGAATGAACAGAATTTTTAAAAAAATATAGAGATTAAAATAACGCCATTGCGTCTGGTCGAGGCAACTGTTTAACTCGGCTAGTCAATACGAGCGGATGAAGCAATTGTCGTACGAGAGAGTGTCAAAGTGAAAGTGACCGTGCGTTATCATTATGATATCATTGCAAGCGATCCAATCTACTTAATATTGTAATGGCGGTGTAAGCTTGATTAAATCAGAGTTAGGACAAGGGAGATGAACCGGTTACAAGGTCGTCGAGTTTTTCACCAATTTCCCAC
>NT_180076.1:0-318 GCF_000188095.3 Bombus impatiens | reverse complement strand
ACTATAACTATTATATACTCTATATTTTATAAATACTTTTTTATTACTATAAAGGGCTATAAAAATTTGGTACAAAGAAGTAGATTATGACCCTCGTTTCCGGCTAATTTTACAAACGAAATTAGCTAATCCTCATTATAAGCCCGAGATACAAGCTCAAACTACTCTTATCAACTTTACTGTAACAAAAGATGGTTTGGAGGAACAACTTCTGGGTGACGTTGTGATAGCTGAAAGACCTGATTTAGAATCCAAAAAAGCGGAATTGACTACTCAACAAAATACCTTCAAAATTACCTTGAAGAGATTGGAAGATGA
>NT_180075.1:0-271 GCF_000188095.3 Bombus impatiens | reverse complement strand
TTATAACATATTACGTTATATGGTATAACGTCATATGGTATAACGTTGTAAGGTGTTACGTTATATGGTATAACGTTATAACGTATTACGTTACATGGTATAACGTCATACGGTATAACGCTATAACTTATTACGTTATATGGTATTCCGTTATATCGTATTACGTTAAATGGTATAACCTTACAACCTGTTACGTTATATAGTATAACGTTATAACGTGTTACGATGTATGGTATAACGTTATAACGTATCACGTTATATGGTATAACGT
>NT_180074.1:0-363 GCF_000188095.3 Bombus impatiens | reverse complement strand
GACCAATTGATTAAAAGTAAACAAAGATATCAAAGAGATCAGAGACGGCGAATAATAAAACCACAGTCAATATTTGGAGAAGGGGATAGAGTCTTAATATACAACGACCATAAATAGCATAAATTAGACATAGAGTGGCTAGGACCCTACACCATTGAACAAGTTAAAACACCGTATTATGAGGTTTTAATAGAAGGTAATATCAAGAAAATTAATGGAAACCGCTTAAAACCTTATTTTCCAGGACGGCCTTCATAACTATAATATACTTAACCAACACGCAAACAGCAACCTTACCAGAAAAGCCAATTGACCCAGACATAATCCGCAGAAACCCTGAGATTTTGGAGGACCAAAATCAAT
>NT_180073.1:0-285 GCF_000188095.3 Bombus impatiens | reverse complement strand
TACGTACTCATCGAACTGATAACGAATAACTAACGATACGTTCGTGTAACTTTTTCTATTTAAAGTTATACAATACAAAAGATGCCTCAGCTAAATCCAATGCCCGTACTCATATAAATACATCAGTGAAAAGCTAACGCACGTTGCCAATGATGAACGTTCCTGCAGCATGTGTGAGTTTCAATCTATTATACAGCAATATATTTTTGTTGAGATATGTATAATTTTCTGTGCTGGGCTGGATTAAATGCGTAGTAGAGATACTTGTATGTGAATATCAGTGTG
>NT_180072.1:0-334 GCF_000188095.3 Bombus impatiens | reverse complement strand
TCTCTCCCGTTGGAGATATTTCGACGTTTAAGCGCTCGTTGAACTCCATTTTACCCTGCAAATGCAATGCACTACGGTGTAAGTGACGACAGAAGCAAAACAGCTCGGAAAACCCCACGATTTCGTCGATTCTGAAGAAAACTGAGTGTCATTTCATTCCCGTTGCATATATATCGACGATTAAGCGCTCGTTGAACTCCATTTTACACTCCAAATGCAATGCACTACCGTTTAGGGTTCGAAAGAAGCAAGATACGTCACAAAAAGCGAAGATTTCGTCGATTTTAAAGAAAACTAACTGTCATTTCCTTCCCGTTGGAGGTATTTCGACGTT
>NT_180071.1:0-213 GCF_000188095.3 Bombus impatiens | reverse complement strand
AATCGCGAAGATTTCGTCGATATTGACGAAAACTAACTGTCATTTCCTTCCCTTTCGAGATATTTCGACGTTTAAGCGCTAGTTCTACTCCATTTTTCAATGCAAATGCAATGCTCTACCGTCTAAGCGTCGAAAAAAGCAATCTGGCTCGCAAATCACGAAGATCTCGTCGATTCTGACGAAAACTAAGTGTCATTTCCAACCCGTTGGAGA
>NT_180070.1:0-629 GCF_000188095.3 Bombus impatiens | reverse complement strand
ACGCCGACCAGTCACCATCAGGCTATAGGAGAACATCAGATTGATCGTTGCGGCGTGGTCCTACGCCTTCAGAACCCGTAGCCGCCTCGTGCCCCCCAACGAATCGACATCTGGCAATCATCTTACTCGAAGAGTAGGGTCTGCGTGTGGCGAGCTACGGGATAGAGACCGTTGGAATGTTTACTGTCGAGTGTTACGGTTATTTCCTTTTTTAAAGAGAGCTATAGAGTTACTCCATGCCTTTGTTAGACAAAGCGTTCATCCCGTGACCGCGGCTACGTTCGGCGACTGACTGTCGCCCGAGCCCAAGTTTATTGACAAACCCCTCTGACACACCCCATCATAGTTTTCCTCTGCAGCATCATCGCGACGGAGAGTCATTCTCTCGTGAGGTCGTATTAGTGAGTTACTTAGAGTCTGTACGCTCGGTGGATATTCCACGTTTTCGCAAAGTGTCCGACTTAGATTTTTGTGAGCATGTACTTCTATCATCCCGTTGACCGCGGATTCGTTATTGAACCTAAGACCAACATCACTACTATCGCGAGTGTCCAACCGCCGCGGTTGATTGTCGAGTCGGTGGCATCCATACTCGTATTAACAGACCGTACCTCCGTTATAACACGACG
>NT_180069.1:0-431 GCF_000188095.3 Bombus impatiens | reverse complement strand
CCAGAGCTGAGTAAACGAGAAATGCGGAAATCACAGAGAAATCTTATGTCCGCGAGCAACATCGATTCGTTTACGATACCAAAGAAAGGGACTCGTTTGTCAACGAGGAAATAATATCCTTTCTTATTTCGACCATGAAAGTGTTATCGTTCCAATTTTGATTATTCCAATGCACCGTCAATCTGCCGTATTGCTTCATGACTTGGTCATGAAAGTAAGCAAATGTTCCATAGCTATCGTGCGGTCGGTTTTATCTTGGCAAGCAATGTCATGCCACGAATCTCGTTGATACAATCTCCCTTTCAGCAGTTGTCTTTCGACTTTGGTCTTGTTTCTTGTCGACTTGGTACAGTCATAATTGGTACAGTCTCCTTTCTCGTCAAGCTTCCCTGTGAAACTGGGCTACGAACGATTGAAAAGGACAATGAGAT
>NT_180068.1:0-348 GCF_000188095.3 Bombus impatiens | reverse complement strand
AACGGCGGTGATAATAACGATGCAAGTACACTGACCCCAGAGGATCATTAACACTGCGTTGTGGTCATAGTAATACACAGAGTGGTTTTATGTGCTTTTGTTGTAACCCGTGGAGTGGGTTTATGTGCTTTTTGTTGTAGCCCGTTGAGTGGGTTTATGTGCTTTCTGTTGTAACCCGTTGAGTGGGTTTATGTGCTTTTTATTGTAACCCGTTGAGTGGGTTGATGTGCTTTTGGTTGTAACCCGATGAGTGGGTTGATGTGCTTTTGGTTGTAACCCGCTGAGTGGGTTTCTGTGCTTTTTGGGTGTAATGCACCCAACGTGGCAATATGATCCAACAAACTGAGG
>NT_180067.1:305-520 GCF_000188095.3 Bombus impatiens | reverse complement strand
ATGATAACCCGACATATATATATATATATATATATATATATATATATTTTATTTAATTTTATATTTCCCCCTTTTTTTTAATTAATTATATATGTCGAGTCAAATACCGAGTCTGGGCCCGAGTCGTCCTCGTGGCGCGGGCTTGGGACAGGTAAGGATTCCTCACTGAAGCTATCCATGTTTTCTTTTACACTGAAGTTATTTTTATTGACACC
>NT_180067.1:0-200 GCF_000188095.3 Bombus impatiens | reverse complement strand
GGTAGTCGTACGCACTCGCAAAAATCTGAGTCGGATTCTGTGTTGATATTCACTGACCGTAAGGCGTTAATCTCTTTTTGTCGGTGAGGTCGCAAGAGAGAATGACTTTTCCGTCCCGGTGACACCCCAGAGGAAAACTATGACGGGGTGTGCCTAAGGACACGAGATCATCGGATTCGTCGGGGATATCACACGTTCGG
>NT_180066.1:317-1038 GCF_000188095.3 Bombus impatiens | reverse complement strand
CGACGATTAGAAAATACAGCCTGTGGTAAGCCTCGTGGCGTAACACAGAGTAATGTAAGAAAGCTCAATGTGACCGTGTGATGGATTTCACATGTGTTCGGAGCGATAATGTAAGAAAGGTCAGGAAGGCCGTGCAATGGATCAAATGTACCATTGAGTGGAGGCCGTGCAATGGGTTCAAATGTACCATTAAGTGATAATGCTAGGAAGCCTGTCGGATCGTGTGTTAGAATCACATGCTCATGGGGCGACAATGTAATAAAACTCTGGGCGGTCGTACGATCCAGAAAAACGACATTCACTTGGGTGCGAAATCGAGAATGGTCCATCATGTCATTGCGACCAGATTAACAACCTGCAGGATACAACTAGCATTTTGAATACCAATCATGATGTCATTAATTTGTTTCTCTTATTCCTTTTGTTACCAAATTTCTGAACAAAATTTGCTGTTAAAGCGGACCCTTGATTTAGTTAAGTTGTAAATAATGTTATTTGTACCGAATCTAATATTGGAAAAACTCAATATTTTAGTTACACACGGGGACGTGTGATAGTCAGGATGGCCGTGTTGGAGATGAAAGGACACCCTCTGGAGCCTTCCCTCTGGAACTTCGGGAAAATCCGTAAAATTACAATTAAAGTTTACAGCTGTAATTAAACAATTTGCCGTCCTTCTACCCAATTAGTTCGCTGTGGAGTGCCGAAGCGTGCAGACGTG
>NT_180066.1:0-243 GCF_000188095.3 Bombus impatiens | reverse complement strand
GTGTCCCTTACCCTTTAGGGAGAAGAAAATCCCACGCACCTAACCCCAACCCGAATACTAGCCTCATAGCCTCACGACTAGTTATTCATTCCGAATTAACTAGCTCGATGATGACCCAGCAATTGCGACCAGGCTCTCCGGAGCAGACTCGCAGCTACCCCGCGCTACGTCCCCCGTGGCAGAAGTGTAGCAGAATTCTCCGCACCAACGACGCTAATACTACAAAGAAAAGGAAAATAGAAA
>NT_180065.1:0-439 GCF_000188095.3 Bombus impatiens | reverse complement strand
GGGTTGAAATTGTGCTTCTGGAACATAGCAGGGATATTGAACAAGGACAAAGAGGTATGGGAATATCTGAAGTCATTTGACGTAATTGGACTCACAGAAACATGGACAGAGGAAAGCAAATGGGAAAGGGTAAAGCATAGACTGCCCAAGGAATACGTCTGGAAATGCAGAGCCGCAAGGAAAGAAAATAAGAAGGGAAGGGCGAGAGGGGCATACTAACAGGCATAAATAAGAATCTGAGAGAAATAGAATACAAGGAAACAAGCGATGAAATGGAAGGAGAGAAGCACGCTCGCCAGATATAGATGCGGCAACGTAGCTAAGGCAAGGGAGCACTGGAAAGAGGAGCAAGAAAGAAGGTGCAGGCTGTGCAATAAAAGAGAGGAAGATAGGAGACATATCCTGGAAGAATGTGAGGTAACAGGGGGATCAAAGGGAC
>NT_180064.1:470-768 GCF_000188095.3 Bombus impatiens | reverse complement strand
TTTTCATCGAGTGTTCCAAGATAGCCGTTAGTGGAATTTTCGACCTCCTTTAAGACCCTTCAACGAGCTGAAATCTGCTCGCCAACTTTATTCGGAATGCTTTTCAATTACAAAGATTTTCCGGTTAACCGTTCCTTAATTAAACGTGTAACTATACCGAAACGATTAAATTACCTTCTGAACCTGGTATACAGGTCAAAGCTACTCCAGTTTACTCTGCTTTTTTCAGTTCGTCCCTTTCAATTTCGCTGCGTGGAACGTCGGGAAAGGAACTCGAATAGGAACGACACGAATAATT
>NT_180064.1:0-436 GCF_000188095.3 Bombus impatiens | reverse complement strand
CTCGATTCGGAGCCAATATGCTTGTCCTTAAATTGGCTGTCCTCCTCGGCAGGATACCTACGAAATCGCAAATACGAGACCGACGATTCGTAGGAAAATCTGTGTGACAGCCGGTAATACCATCTCCTATAATCGACGTTGGCATGCTTACGTCAATCTGCTCGTGGCAGGTGTCCGACGATACAGGCTCCACGCCACATCAACCTCGTCGTTATAATCCGTACAAGCTTGGTCTCGTGTAACGATAACGTTAGTCGTGTAATAGATACTTTCGATGTCGGTGTCGAAACCATTTCCCAATATATTTCCTGCAAAATTGCTTCGTAATTTCGTAGTAAAATAGCGACTGGCACCTCGCTATCTCTCCCTTAACGACAATTTTATTGGATCGAGCGATCGACCCGGCTCGCCCGGTAAATACCTTCGCTCCTCTGGA
>NT_180063.1:0-381 GCF_000188095.3 Bombus impatiens | reverse complement strand
GGCGCCACGAAATAATCGATCCGATATTTCGTTTAGGATAATAGAGGCGGTTGAACTGATTATAACACTGAAGTAACAGATCGCAATATACACCTCATTCAACAAGTTTGTGGACATAGACAGTTACGCTCGGTGTGTATAGATATAAGTTAAACTGGTGACTGATCTAAATCTGATAAACCAGCCAAGACATTGTCTGGATAACGCATAAAAAAACCAGTCAAGGGACGTTGACTGATCTAAAGATGGAAAACCAGCGAAATTCGGTAACGATGCTGACGCAGAGAAAACTTGTTGCTGGATGTTGCTCATCCCTTCACTGGTCACTTGCGGCTAGAAATCCCGTGAAAAATGGGAAAACCCACGTTTCTTCACTGATGG
>NT_180062.1:0-313 GCF_000188095.3 Bombus impatiens | reverse complement strand
CGTAATACGTGATAACGTTATACCATATGGCGCTATACCATATAGCGAAATACGTTATAACGATATACCATAAGACGTTATATCACATAACGTATTACGTTGTACCGTTATGCAATATGACGTTATACCATATAACGTAATACGTTATAGCGATGTACCATATGACGTTATACCATATAACGTAATACGTTATAACGTTATACCATATGATGTTATACCGCATACCGTAATAGGTTATAACGTTATTCTTTATGACGTTATACCACATAACGTAATACATTATATCGTTATACCATATGACGTTATACCATAT
>NT_180061.1:0-730 GCF_000188095.3 Bombus impatiens | reverse complement strand
AACAAGATGATTGCCAGATGCCGATACATTCTTACAGAATATTTTCAACCATGTCGACGCGTCTCCACAGTACGTGATCGGCTAGCCCAAGGATCGTCATAAACACTAATATCTAGTTACCTAAAATCCTTCAACAGATACACAGTCTTTGCCCCAGTTACGGGAAGACAGGAGAGACCTATTTTTCCACGAATGACGTCTCCCACTAGCAAACCTCCCTCAAGTGCAGCTAGCATCCTTTTCTAACTACCGATATGGAGATTGGCCAATTAGCAGCAACATCAATTTCCCTTACTTTCCGAACGTAGGATGTCCTCAACGAATCCGATGATCTCGTATCCTTAGACACACCCCCTCATAGTTTTTTCCCTCATAGTTTTTCCTATGCAGCATCATCGTGACGAAAAGTCAGTCGCGAGACGCCTGCCCGAATTGATAGTTGGTAGTTGGCAGCAATCACTGATCCGAGCTGCTCGACATCTCAGGCAATCATCGTCCGAACTCGTATCGCATATCGAATCGTACCTACCCGAGTTCGAACTTGTAATCACGAAACGAAATTAATAACCGCGAGTTTTATATCAAGTGTACTCACCGAATATATTTGTTAATAAATATTTATTGTTAAATATATTCACCTAATACCGAAATTGACGGTATTCGCTATCAAGACCAAAGTTTTTTCCAAAATAACTGTACCCTTATTAACGGGCTTGGCATAGGATATAGT
>NT_180060.1:0-4001 GCF_000188095.3 Bombus impatiens | reverse complement strand
TCTTGTTGCGCAACTCTAACTGGGAGGTCGGAACATATCTACTCAACGCAGTTACGTTCGGGTTGTCAGCTATCAGGTGCATCAAACAATTGGCCGATGACGAGGGATACCGATTCCTGCGAGCCTCGTCGGTTCTGCAGCGAGACTTTTACGTAGATGGCGCCCTCATCGGAGCTGCTAAGAAGAACGGAGCACTGTCGCTCAGAGCGGAATTCACCGAATTTCTTCAACTAGCAGTTTTGAAAATATGAAAATGGGCGTGCAAAGACCAGGAATTGCTACAAGGACTATCCGAACAAGACACGAACCAGGAACTACAGTTGGGTGAATCTCAAACATTAAAATCTCTTGGTATTTTTTGGAATTCTCCGACGATTCAATCCTCTATTCGATCGATGCCAGATTCAGTACCTCCCGAGTTACGAAGCGATCCACTGAGATTGCTCGCGCCCGTAATCGTTCGAGCCAAGATGCTCCTTGCCCAACGAGTTTGGGTATTAAGGTTTGATTGGGACGAGTCCCTTCCAGCAGACTTACACGCTGATTGGAACTGGTACCATGCACAGCTGCCATTATTAAATAATATAAGATTGCCCCGTAAGACCGTCATCGAATCCATAACATAGATTGAGCTATGTTGTGACGTCAGCGAGAAGGCATATCGGGCCTGCGTCTACCACCGAACCACTAATCCTAGCAACCGTGCCTGAACGCAACTCCTCACTACGCGATGAAACGTAGCGCTGCTCAAATCTCTGACCATTCCACGACTCGAGTTAAGCGGAGTACTTCTTCTCACAACCTTATTCTCTTCGATACAGAAGACCCTAACGATAAAGAACTCTCGGATCTGATTGGACTGATTCCACCATCGTCCTCCAGTGGATCAAGTCCTCGCCTCAAATGTTAAAAACCTTTGTTACCAACGGCGTGGTCGAGATACGAACGAAGACCGACATCGCCGATCATGTTGTCATGTACCTACCACCGATAACTTCAAGGAATTTATCTCCCGAGGCATGACTCCCAATGAGTTCCCGCGCCCATCCATTTGGAAAAACGGGTTCAGAGTGGCTACAACAAAACGAAGAACATTGACCGACGAGGAGCCCAACAACGTTGGTCCAAGTCCCTGAACGGGAAAGGTCGACCAGTCTGTCCTCGAAATCCATCGACCATAGTCTACTTCAAAGGTATTGATCCAAGCTAATGAGAATCGTCGCTCCTTGTCTTCGGTGGAGACACAAACAAATCCGAGCGGCACATCTAATCGTAGACGACTTAACCTTCGCACACATTCAACTAGAACGAGTACAGGCCATTCATTTTGAAATACGGATACAATGGCGCTTTAATCCCCCTCATTCACCACACTTTGGCGGCTTCTGAAAATCCGCGGTAAAGTCATTTAAACGCCATCTCACACGCGTCGTCGGCAAGGAGCTATTAATTTTCGAACACCTCAACACGCTTATCATTGAGATCGAAGCCATTTTGAACTCCTGCCCACTGACTCCAATATCCTCAGATCCAAATGATCTTCCTGTCCTCACTCCCGGCTACTTTCTAATTGGGCGACACACTAACGAGTGTACGGGGACGTAATGTCAAGATTTGTGGGCGACTCCACCAAGCCGGTTATCCAGTTGGTAGAGCATCAATCAACTCAAACATTATTTCTGGAACCGTTGGTACCGGGAATACCTGCCTGAGTTGATCGGCCTTAACAAGTGGAGCAAGGGCAGTCATGGCATCCGCCAAGGCACCATCGTAATCCTCAGGGAAGATAACGTACCATCAATGCAGTTCCAATAACGTTCCATCATTAAGGATGGAATCATCCGGACAGCTGTGCAAACGGCAACGAGCGTCTTGGATCGAGGCGTCAGACGGCTCGTACCACTGCCAAGTCCAACCGATCCCGCGGCTCCGGCTAACCAGCAACCGAGGAGGAATGGCATGGAAGCTTCGATCAATTCTACTCATTGATAATTTTGATCGGTGCCGTCTCAACGACGGGAGGATGTTACGTCCCGTTGCCTTTTACACACCCATCACTGGGTTTCCTTCGCGGTATCATCCTCACAGAAGTTAATTGCCTTTACGTTGTTAACTTCTTCGTGATTGCTTCTTCGTATTTCCACGAACGGTCGAACACTGGTACTTTATGCTACACTTATATGGACCAAAGCCATAGCAATAAAGAGGAGAAAGAGAATTTGAAGAGGGCGCAAAAGACGGCGCTAATTCGAACACCTATCACACACACAATGTATTTTCGACCAATCGCGGGAGACGTAATCGCGGGAGACGCAATCGGGAAGAAACACGTCAACGGGAGTCGTAAATTCCTGTTACGATTATAATGATCGACACCAGGAGTTTATCGATCTCCCGATTTCCGTTAGGATAAGAGGGGTGGTTAAGATAGTATAACGCTGCGATTAACAGGGTTATAATTTTATATTTTTAGCACTTATATTTGTTCGGTCTGAAGGGCCTTAGCTAGCAAATTCCTGAGATTTACGATGGGTCCATAAAGCTATTGATTGTACGCAGTAAGGATGAGCGGACACCTGCTTCCCGTCGCGGCCGCGGTGTGTGGCCTGCTCTAGGTAGAGTGTCGCCCCACGTAACACTCAAGATGTTGGAATTGTAATGCTGAAGATGATGATGTAGAGCATGTCTTCCTGCCCACTGACTCCAATATCCTCAGATCCAAATGATCTTCCTGTCCTCACTCCCGGCTACTTTCTAATTGGGCGACACACTAACGAGTGTACGGGGACGTAATGTCAAGATTTGTGGGCGACTCCACCAAGCCGGTTATCCAGTTGGTAGAGCATCAATCAACTCAAACATTATTTCTGGAACCGTTGGTACCGGGAATACCTGCCTGAGTTGATCGGCCTTAACAAGTGGAGCAAGGGCAGTCATGGCATCCGCCAAGGCACCATCGTAATCCTCAGGGAAGATAACGTACCATCAATGCAGTTAAAATAACGTTTCATCATTAAGGAAGGAATCATCTGGACAGCTGTGCAAACGGCAACGAGCGTCTTGGATCGAGGCGTCAGACGGCTCGTACCACTGCCAAGTCCAGCCGATCCCGCGGCTCCGGATAACCAGCAACCGAGGAGGAATGGCATGGAAGCTTTCCTCACAGAAGTTAGTTGCCTTTACGTTGTTAACTTCTTCGTGATTGCTTCTTCGTATTTCCACGAACGGTCGAACACTGGTACTTTATGCTACACTTATATGGACCAAAGCCATAGCAATAAAGAGGAGAAAGAGAATTTGAAGAGGGCGCAAAAGACGGCGCTAATTCGAACACCTATCACACACACAATGTATTTTCGACCAATCGCGGGAGACGTAATCGCGGGAGACGCAATCGGGAAGAAACACGTCAACGGGAGTCGTAAATTCCTGTTACGATTATAATGATCGACACCAGGAGTTTATCGATCTCCCGATTTCCGTTAGGATAAGAGGGGTGGTTAAGATAGTATAACGCTGCGATTAACAGGGTTATAATTTTATATTTTTAGCACTTATATTTGTTCGGTCTGAAGGGCCTTAGCTAGCAAATTCCTGAGATTTACGATGGGTCCATAAGGCTATTGAGTGTACGCAGTAAGGATGAGCGGACACCTGCTTCTCGTCGGGCCCGCGGTGTGTGGCTTGCTCTAGGTAGAGTGTCGCCCTACGTAACGCTCAAGATGCTGAAATTGTAATGCTGAAGGTGATGATGTAGTGCATGTCTTGTTCAATTGCCACAGGTATATTAGCGAAAGAACTTTGATGGAAAACTACGTACGCAAAATACTGACAACCAGCAATATTATAGATGTGAATGTTATTAAAGAAGAATATTGGTCGACATTCCAAGGGCTATGTCGGAGAAATAGGATAGCTATACAGCTCAGGAGGAGAACATGGAAAGACATGGATGATCACGAATAGGAAGATGAAAAGATGAGACGTACAAACAGAGAGAA
>NT_180059.1:0-333 GCF_000188095.3 Bombus impatiens | reverse complement strand
TATACCATATAACGTGATACGTCATAACGTTATACCATATAACGTAACAAATTAAAACGTTATACCATATAACGTTATGCGTTATAACGTTATACCATGCGACGTTATACCATATAGAGTAATACGTTATAACGTTATACCAATACCATATAACGTAATACGTTATAACGTTATACCATATAACGTAATACGATATAACGGAATACCATATAACATAATACGCTATAACGTTAGACATTATAACCTAATACGTTACAACGTTATACCACATGACGTTATACGTTACAACGTTATACCATATAACGTAACAAGTTAAAACGTTATACCATATAA
>NT_180058.1:0-1057 GCF_000188095.3 Bombus impatiens | reverse complement strand
AATTGATACTTAGGTTTTACTACAACAAAAACATTATCGCGACGAAATTTAATCTAATTTTAAATCTAAGACGCTATTGTGTATTGAAAATGTGGCGGACCGGTACCAACAGGACGCCAACAGGTCGAGGCATTAACGCGGTCGTAACAACTCCCGGACGATCCGCGGATACCAACCGCCAACACCAGAGGGCTACTACGACGACAACGAGTCTGTCTCTCGCTAGCGGTCGAATATACGGTGTCACGATACAAATACCGCACTTAGTGAGACTCCCTCTACGTCTAAGGCAGGGACTACCGGGTATAGCCTTACTTTACTGATGAGTCCACCGGTAGTCCCGGGACGAACGCGAATACACGGAGATATGTATGCTAGGTCTTCTCGATCGTGTCCAGTTCCCGCATGCATAAAACAATGTCCATCGACGTAGATCTTCCACGGACATCTTCCAATGCTTTCCAGAACTTCCTCACTGTTTTCAGGGCTCTTATATCCCCGAGATACTCGAGGCGAACATGCCGAAAAATGTACGCACGTGCTTTGTTATCCATTTTTATACAGTCTGGTCTCAACCTTTCTGCTGCCGTTAATCCTGACTCTACTGCATCTCAGCAGACCAGGAAAACCAACGAAGCTTCCGTCATCATCTTCCAGTATTCATAATTGCCCTTACTCAGGGTCGGATTCATATCCTTTTCCACATCACCCATTTTCTCCTGGTCGACCATGGCGTGGTCTCTTCTCGGATAATTTCAGAAAAACACAAAACCTCAACAAATAAATGTCTTTACAGTCGCAGTTTACTGTCCCGGGGCCCATAACCTGTTATTAAATATAGGTTTGGGGTTGAGATATAATTGATTCACACAGGTTCAACTTTTTCTTTCTATATTTCAGCTCTTCGTACAAAACGTCTGAACACACCGGATACACTTAGATAATTAACACGTGGTCGACTCCTAAGCCAAAAGAGCATCGTTAGAAGTCGTACCAACTTAGCTTGTAGAAACTAGCGATCATACCAACTTAACGTTTCTCAACAAGGGAATATTCT
>NT_180057.1:0-1825 GCF_000188095.3 Bombus impatiens | reverse complement strand
GAAACATGGTGTTACACACAGGACAACATCACAAATCTGGCACTGGTGTCGCGATTCGCTCCACATTAATCGACAATTGATTATAATTGACAACACACTTCAGTTTTTTAATCATTTTTGCGTGCGATAAAGACGTTTCGTGTCAACAAATTTTTCATTGTGGAAAGAGGACAACATATACAATGTCCTCTTGTCTCACCATTTCATTGCTAATAAAAGGCCTGTACAATACTCGTCGTATCTAAAATACGAGATATCTTACGCAGAGCAAGTGTAGTCGCCCGTAGTAGCGAAAGGGCTAGTCTGATCGGTCGAGAACCATCCGTGAGAATTACTGCGATCCATAATCCGAATTTACTCCTTTTCATTTTGAGATATTCATCGAAATTTTCATCCGCGTTTCATCGAAAGTGATCATCCAAAGAGAAAAGTGCACAGAGTAGAAACAAATTCTACTAATGGTGAGTTGATTGGTAATGATATGGCACTGACTGATACAAACATTATATTTTATAACGTGTGTGTATGTTATATGCGTATTCAGACGAACAGTTTACATTTCTGTGTCACATGCCGCGCAAGATGAATATCGATAAATCACAGTTCTGAATTTTTGCAAATTAGTGCATATAATTGTTATTAATGTTTGTTTATACAAAGCACTTTCTACGAATAAAGGAAATAAGCGAAATAAATCAAATTTGCGATGTTATCCTAAATGAAAAACATGTAACCAGCATATATATTACTTTATCATACTAAAAATGACTTCTAGTGTAATAATAATTGTCAAACCGTTTTGGAGACCAATTGTATGCAATTGTACGCAAAAATAAGAGCACAAAGCCTTTCGTCGAATCGCTATCTGACCTCACTTGTATTTCGAAACAAACTGTAGAACAGAGGAACAAACGGACGAACGAATCTCAAATGGACGATTCTGAGAGTGTGTAATAACAAGCTTTCAAGCTGCTCTCAAAATTTTTTTTTAATATTCAATTTGTACTTTAGAATTTGTCCAATTGGACATTTGGTAAATTTTTCTAACTTAAACTCTCAAATGGATGCACAATTTCAGAGCACTTTCGAGAGCAAATGTCCAAAAAAACTCTCAAACTGGCTTAACGATGCTGTAGAAAGAACCAGCCACGGAGCAGAATGCAATGTTCATAATGCAATAACAATACATATCATTTTATTCGGGAAAGTCCACAGAATTTTTTTGTCTCAACCGTAACTCAATAGCTGCTACTATAAGAACATAAAATATTTCCAAAGTTGAAAATTTCCAATTTTCTCCAAAATTGACTTTTTCGAAAATTGTGAGTTATAGGAGAAAAAACGGTTTGCAAATTCGAGTGTAGCTCGCAAAAGTCTACAAGAATCGCCTATTGAAGGTTGCAAAATTAAATACGTGTCGAACAGTGTTATCAACCGAGCAGAAAGAAATTTGATTTTCTTGAAAATGAAGCTTTATAGGGAAAGATTTTATTCCACATTTTTCTCTTATTTTTGCAGGTAGAATAACTTCCGTCTGCTTAGTCGGTGACTAACCAAATATGCATGTTTCAAACAGATTTCCAAGATAAATTTTCTCGAAAACAAAGTCTGTTATTCTTTATGTCTTTCTTGTTTTTCTTCGTACAAAACTATTTTTCGTTTGTTGATGTTATTTGACCTGACCTTATGTTTCACATATTCTAACAAACTGTATTCATATAAAAATTCGCAGTATTTTCAATTACGATTACAATCGTTATTTTCAATTACAATTATTCGATACAATTATGAACGAGAAAGAATTGTCTAGATTTTACAAGGATGT
>NT_180056.1:0-691 GCF_000188095.3 Bombus impatiens | reverse complement strand
TACGTTATAACGTTATACCATATAACGTAGTACTATATAACGTCGTCGAATATAACGTAATACGATATAACGTCATACCATATAACTTAATATGTTATAACCTCATCCCATGTAACGAAATACGTTATAACGTCGTCCCATACAACGTAATACGTTGTAACGTCATCCCATATAACTTAATACGTTATAACGTCATACAATATAACGTAATACGTTATATCGCCGTCCCATATAACATAATAAGTTATAACATCATACCGTATAACGTAATACGTTATAACGTCATCCCATATAATGTAATACGTTATAACGTTATGCCGTATAACGTAATACGTTATAACGTCGTCCCTTATAACTTAATACGTTATCACGCCGTCACATATAACGTAATTATTATAACGTCATCCCCTATAGCGTAATACGTTATAACGTTATGCCATATAACGTAGTACGTTATAACGTCGTCCCATATAATGTAATACGTTATAACGTTATGCCATATAACGTAATTGTTATAATGTCATAACATATAAGGTAATACGTTATAACGTTATGCCATATAACGTAGTACGTTACAACGTCGTCCCATATAACGTAATACTTCACAACGTGGGCCCATATAACGTAATACGTATTACGTTATGCCATGTAACGTAGTAAGTTATAACGTCGTCCCATATAACGTAATACG
>NT_180055.1:0-381 GCF_000188095.3 Bombus impatiens | reverse complement strand
CTTCCCTGGTCCTCAGGGACCTCTAAGATGACGCCTCCGGTGATGGTTTTCCGCATTCTCATCGTATTGATGCCGACCTCGGTCAGGGAGAGTCCTTGGCCGCAGCCAGCACCTCCGCGTAGGATTGGCTCGATTTGTCCGTTAGGGTGATTGTTACCGCTGACGTTCGCGGTGTGCGTGGGAGGGGCCCCCTGCCTCCCCCTCTTCGTGCGTTCTCCAATCCACTCTCTGGGGTTTTCCTCTGGCTCTCCGCCCCTGTCTCGGGGATCAGCTTCGTCGGCTGCTTCTTCCCCTGTCTCCTTCTTCTTTCCGCTTCTTTTCCTTTCGACGGTCTGCCATTCCGTGACAGTTGTTCGGCCTCCCTTGGGTGCTGGGGCGTTT
>NT_180054.1:0-675 GCF_000188095.3 Bombus impatiens | reverse complement strand
ATTACGTTATATGGGACGACGTTATGACGTATTACGTTATATGGTATAACGATATAACGTATTACGTTATATGTTATGACGTTGTAACGTAATACTTTATATGGTATGGTGTTATAACATAATATATTATATAGTATGACGATAAAGCGTATTACGTTATATGGTATGACGTTATAACCTATTACGTTATATGTTATGACGTTAAAACGTATTGCGTTATTTGGCATGTCGTTATAACGTATTACATTATATGGGATGACGTTATAACGTATTGCGTTATTTGGTATGACGTTATAACGTATTAAGTTATATGGTATGATGTTATATTGTAATAGATTATATGGTATGACGTTGTAACGTATTACGTGATATGGGATGACGTTATAACGCATTCCGTTATATAGTATGACGTTATAACGTATTACGTTATATGGGACGTCGTTATAACGTATTACGTTATATGGTATGACGTTATAACTTATTACGTTATATGTTATGACGTTAAAACGTATTGCGTTATTTGGCATGTCGTTATAACGTATTACATTATATGGGATGACGTTATAACGTATTGCGTTATTTGGTATGACGTTATAACGTATTAAGTTATATGGTATGATGTTATATTGTAATAGATTATATGGTATGACGTTGTAACGTATTACGTGATATGGG
>NT_180053.1:0-305 GCF_000188095.3 Bombus impatiens | reverse complement strand
TACCCAAATATTAATATTGGGTAAGCGCTCTTTAGCGCATGAAACGGTGTTTTGTTTGTTCCCGATTTCTACGATTTTTTCACCTTGCACAGCAACTGTCAGCAACTCAGTCCTATTCGTTCTATTTTTTCTCTACTCAGGTGTTACAGTATTATGTGCTGGACGAATAGATTTTCCAATTTTAAACCAGTCAGAAATGACTCCATAAGCTACTAGTACAGGAGGAACTACTGCAATTTTGTTCCCTTGGAAGTCACTCGTGTATCACTGCAATGTTTGTATTTTCAATTGCCTATTATTTATGT
>NT_180052.1:0-354 GCF_000188095.3 Bombus impatiens | reverse complement strand
AATTAGCAAAGCAGAGGTTTGACAAGCAAATAAAACAATTGTAACAGCTGTGCCGATGTATTAGTGCATTAGTGCACTATATTAGTGCACCGACTTGAATTACCACATAACGGGTGATCCTGTAATACAACTGGAAAGTGGCGAACTGAATAACGGAACGACTGACCGGAACGACGGGTGAATCGTGAAAGAGATGAAAAAGAACGAATCTCGCTGCACGAATTAATCGAGCAACTTTCTTCCGGAATATTTTCCATAGTACTTGGCTACATGATGTTTGGTCTTTAATCGTGCACAGATCTTTTCTGGAATTCTTCTTGATTTTGGTCTTTCGTTAAGGAACCCATAGAAAAT
>NT_180051.1:0-2632 GCF_000188095.3 Bombus impatiens | reverse complement strand
TTCAAAAATGGAATTATGTGCCAGCAGCAATGACATGCGCATTATATTTGCGATTTTTATGTTTACGACTTCGTAGAAAATTTAAAGCAGTACAAAGTTAAAGCAAATGCGTAAACTCTATCTATTTCTTACACCATTGTTCACGATTCATGTCATAGTCGACCAGTTCGTCAAGTTTTGAATGAAACGCTTGTATTACTGCGAACAGAATGCAGACCCGCTCCTCATGGAGCTTTCCGTTCTCCATATTCGACACCACTGGACTATGCTCACAATAAAATAAAAACTGTATGTAATTTATGAAATATAAAAAAATCATAATGCTTGTTAGTTTCAATAAATTCTCGAACAATAACAATAATGATTACTACTATCGTAGATTTATGTGTTAATGTCGGCCGTCGTAATAAAAGAAAATAAAATTGCAGAATATAAATAGATTAACTAATGAGGAAACCATACATATATGTACAATACATGGTAGCATTCGTGACAAAAATTGCAAGTTTTGTTTGTCATATGCATTGATGGCATAATTTTTCAAACAGTCGTGACATGTAATTTCTTCAAACAATTTTGAAATTTCTTATTAACTGTAGTACTTTTCCTATATGTTAACATTTTTATTAACAAATTTTTGTCTATTTTTAATTGTTTCGTGGTAGCCTTTTTGGGCTAGAACTTTATAAACTTCATAAACTTGATTTACCGCAACTAAAAAAAAAATGCGTGTTTAATTATTTCGCGCTGTTCTTCAAGTCTCGAGTTTTATTAAAATCCCACTCCCGACCTTTTTCTGCTAGTAAAGTTTCCTTTTGATTCCATTATGTTTTGCAAATATCGTGACATTGAATTTATTAAATTGATGAGTACACCACTAGAAATATTTTTCCATTTTTTAAAGGAAACCTGTAAATAATTATACTATATTATATTATGATATATACATTGTATCCTATGAAGCGCTAACTGTACGAATATATGTATATTACACATATATTTTTATCATTAGCTAGATTCTCAGCCTTCACAAAACATCAGCTTAAGTCAGTCGTCATCAAGGATCCACTCAGTTCGCTGTGGAGTACCGAAGCGTGCAGACGTGTCTCTAGTGCCCAGCGTAGTCCAAAAACAACACGTGTCGCCCAACCGCCGAAAGTGAACACTGCCAAGTGTCCCCTACCCTTTAGAGAGAAGAAAATCCCACGCACTTAACCCCAACCCGAATACTAGTCTCATAGCCTCACGACTAGTTATTCATTCCGAATTAACTAGCTCGATGATGGCCCAGCAATCGCGACCAGGCTCTCCGGAGCAGACTCGCAACTACCCCGCGCTACCTCCTCCGTGGCAGAAGTGTAGCAGAACTCTCCGCACCAACGACGCTAATACTACCAAGAAACGGAAAATAGAAACAGCAAGACCATACACAATCGACACCCGGAACGAACAATCGACGATACAAATAAACACCCACAGCAGGTTCGTCGTACTGCAATCCACTAACGACGCCATGGAAATCGCAGAACCACCGCCAAACCAACAATCGCAGAGAATCCCCCTCCCCCACCAATATTTGTGGACGATGTCATCGACATACAGACAATGATCAAGTCCTTAGAGAGAGATATCTCCAAGGAGGACTACAACCTAAAGATAAATAACAATAAAGTAAAAATACTGCCAAGGAACCCAGAAGCTTACAGAAAACTCACCAAGACACTTAGGACCCTGAACGCCAACTTCCACACCTACCAACTCAAACAGGAAAGGCCTTTCCGGGTGGTCCTACGAAATATCCACCACTCAGCAGACATAGACGAACTCAAATACGAACTCTCAAAACTCGGCCACGAAGTCATCAACGTAAGTAATATAAGGCATAGAGTCTCGAAAGACCTGTTATCCTTATTTTTCATAGACATAAAACAAAAGCCGAACAATAAGGAAATCTACAATATCAGTCGCCTAATGAACGCGATAGTAAAGTTTGAACCACCGCTTATGAAAAAAGAAATAGTGCAATGCAAAAGGTGCCAAAGGTACGGTCATACGCAGAAATACTGCAACCATACTTTCCGCTGCGTTAAATGAACAGGCACTCACTCCACTGACTAGTGCGCCAAATCACCGGAAACCCCAGCGAAATGCATCCACTGTCAAGGGAACCATTCTGCCAACTACAAAGGCTGCTCAGCCTACGAAATCTTATATATAAATCGGTGATGAGAGGACACCGGGGCCTCCCCTCCGAAACTTCGGGAAAATCCATAAAAATTGTAATTAAAAATATTTTACCCAATTGTATTTATTTCAGATTAGTGACAATGAACTTGGGCTCAAGGCGACAGTCAGTTGCCGAACGTAGCCGCGGTCAACAGGACGAACGCTGCGTCTAACAAAAGTATGGAGTGATAACATAGCTCTCATTAAAAGAAATACCCGTAGAGGTACTCGACAGTACACCTAATGGCTTTACTCATAACCAAGTCACCAACTGGCAGCTCTTTACAGAAGTCTTTACACACTCAACCTCAGCCTTAACCCCACTAAAAACAAAGGAAGAAATCGAAACAGCCACGGAATACCTAAACACGAGCATAATAAACGCAATCCGCCTCTCCACACCGAC
>NT_180050.1:0-660 GCF_000188095.3 Bombus impatiens | reverse complement strand
ACATCGCGACCCTTTTTCTATTTTATTGAGTAATTTTCATTTCTATCATATTAAACATTTTCTACTAGTAAGAATAAGGAATAAAGTAAACAGTTAAGATGCAACAACACACCTTACAGAATTCATATATAAACAGATCAGTTTAAAAAGAGGAATTAATTTAACTCTCATACTGCAGTGCCTGAGTCCGTTCGAACAAGTCGACTAACGACGGATGTTGTTTATGTTACAAAGATAAGAAGCCGAACGTATCTTTAAATGACAGATTTAACGCCAGTATTACACAGTTCAAATGACTCGCAATATTTGATTGCAATAGTAAGTGTACATGTATATTGTTGCCATTTTTAAAGTTTCCGCGATCGCAGGATCCGAATTAAGTGGATAAATCTGTATGTTACGCCGACTTCTAAATTTTTTCTCAGCTTCGAGCCTCTACTGTCGTTCTATCCTTTTCTTTTGTACTCTTGTTATCTTTTTATCTATATGTCGGGTTTGTCGGGTTGCCGCCAGTTCTTGGGGCGCGTTGCGTTTCTTCATTAGGACAAGCCATTGCAGTTGTTCAAAGAGATTTATATTTACAGTGATATGTACAGGAGTTGATTTAACAGTTTATATAATGTTATAAGACACTCTTAAAGTAAACAATGTTCTTGGGTT
>NT_180049.1:0-349 GCF_000188095.3 Bombus impatiens | reverse complement strand
GGAACGAGTACCTTACTGGGAAATTGTTCCCTTATTTTACGGTGATGAATCACCGTAAAATCGGCAAGCCGATTGATGATATTTGTCTTTCGCTCCTTCGTCGCCGCACTCCGTTTAGCCATACTCGTCTCATCATACTCGATAATACACCCCACGCTGATGTGAACGAGTATGTTACCGGCGGTACGACGAGGAGGTAGGAGTGCGACTTGAGCAGACGGGACCAAAGTCCCTCCTGCCCCCGAGCAACCATAACCCATCGAGGCTAGCGACACCCCGTTATTAAGTGACATGCAGCTGCTTTAAGAGAGTCATAGTTACTCCCGCAGATGGTGATTGTTATGGTTTT
>NT_180048.1:0-441 GCF_000188095.3 Bombus impatiens | reverse complement strand
GGCCCGCGGCGTATGGCCTGGTCTAGGTAGAGGGTCGCCCGATGTAAGACTGTTATTTTTATTATTTTAATCTACTAATATACGGGTATACTGGTATATCTTGGAAAGTAATTTAATATTAATTTACTCCTTTGCGCGTTTGAGCCTAAAAATTGGATGAAAAAAAAAAACTTTATAAAGGTTCAAACTAAACGTAATACACTTCATCCTGCATTTTCCTTATGGATTCAATACACTCTATTTTTTCATCTTTCGTGTCTTTGTTAATGGTGATACGGGGAATAATCTTTAACGGCACGGTGTGGAGAAAATCGATTCGTAATGTTGCAATATTTTTGGAAATCAGGCGATTGATTCGTGAAAACGCAAGAATCGATTTTTTAAGTCTTCTTCCGTATCTCCTAAATACTCCGCTTCTAATCCCTCTTCTCTTTCTCTTTC
>NT_180047.1:0-499 GCF_000188095.3 Bombus impatiens | reverse complement strand
AAACGTGGAAATATCTCCAACGGTAAGGTAATGACAGTTAGTTTTCGCCAAAATCGACGAATTCTTCGCGTTTTGCTAGCTATTTCGATTGTTTTAACGCCCAAACGGTAGTGCATTGCATTGCAGTGTAAAATGGAGTTCAACGAGCGCTTAAACGTCGAAATATCTCCAACTGGAAGTTAATGACAGTTAGTTTTCGTCAAAATCGACGAAATCTTCGCCATTTGCAAGATATTATGCCTGCTTCGACGCTTAAGCTGCAGTGCATTAGATTTGCAGTGTGAAAGGTAGTGAAATGAGCGCTTAAACGTTGAAATATCTCCAACGGGAGGGAAATGAGAATTAATTTTCGTCAAAATAGACGAGATCTTCGCGATTTGCGAGCTATTTTGGTTGTTTCGACGCTTAAACGGTAGTGCATTACATTTGCGCTGTCAAATAGAGTTCACCGTGCCCTTATAGGTCGAAATATCTCCAACGGGAAGCTAATGACAGTTAG
>NT_180046.1:0-414 GCF_000188095.3 Bombus impatiens | reverse complement strand
ATTAAAAAGTCTTGGAATTTCGATTTAGTTCGAAAGCTTCAGTGTTATATACTTCTTAATACTTGTTGTTTAATACTTTGCTTAATTTGTCTTTAACTAAGACCTAATAATTCCATCAATGTTCGTAAATGCTTGAAAATGTTATATAATAATATCAGCTTCTTTTTAAAACATTTTATAGTAAAATCTTTATAAAATTGTAATATTTTTTAGATAATTTCAATTCATTATATTATACATCATACATTGTAGTCATTTCTAATTAAGTTACTTTTGCGATGTTTAATTTTATTTTACGTATATTCTTATAACTCTCTATGTTACGGGGCGTAAGATGGTCCGTGCGCCGTCTGAATCTTTATATTACATACTGATCTACTACATACTATATACTATAAACTGACTCTCTTGAAG
>NT_180045.1:0-417 GCF_000188095.3 Bombus impatiens | reverse complement strand
AGGATATATGTCGAATGAACTTAGCTGAAGGCGGAAATTTGGAAGAAAACTTAACAGAAATGTTGAACATGTCCGATCGGCTAACAGCATTAGGAAAACTCTTGGATGAGGAGATATCGGTAGCAATGATTTTACGTAGTCTACCAGAGTCATACAGTTCCCTAATTAGCAGCCTGGAAAGTAGACCGGAATCAGATCTCACTATGGAATTCATCAAAGGAAAGCTCATCGACGAATATAAGCGGCGCAGAGGTTCAGGATGGACAACGGACCAAAATGAAACGGTAATGAAAGTAAGTGATGGTAGAAATAATAATACGAAATGTTCCTTTTGTAAAAAACCCGGGCACATGAAGGAGGATTGCCGTATATACGCCAAATGGAAAACAAAGAAGGATAAAGTGAATAAGGTAATGG
>NT_180044.1:0-400 GCF_000188095.3 Bombus impatiens | reverse complement strand
TAAGCGCTCGTTGAACTCCATTTTACACCGCAAATGCAATGCACTATGCTTCAGGCGTCGAAATAAGCTAAATAGCTGCCAAATCGCTAAGATTTCGTCGATTTGGAGAAATCTAGCCGTCACTTCCTTCCCGTTGGAGATATTTCGACGTTTCAGCTCCCATTTCACTCCATTTTACACTGCAAATGTAATGCACTACAGTTTAAGCGTCGAAGCAAGCAAAATAGCTCTGAAAACTCCAAGATTTCGTCTATTCTGAAGAAAACTAAGTGTCATTTCCTCCCCGTTGGAGATATTTCGACGTTCAAGCACTCGTTGAACTACATTTTACACTGCAAATGAAATGCACTACTGTTTAAGCGTCGAAAGAAGCAAAATACCTCGCAAAACGGGAAGACTT
>NT_180043.1:0-1045 GCF_000188095.3 Bombus impatiens | reverse complement strand
ACCTGCTGCTGCCTTTGAACGAATCTCGGAGACGTTATTTTTCATACGTAACAATGTTTTCACACGATCAGATAAAGTATGTCGATATCGTTTACGTGAATATCCTATTTGTTTATACAATTGGGTTATTGTGTCTGGCGGGTACGGAACTGATGTTGGTTGTGTTTGCTCACTGGACGTGCGGAATGTTCGACATAACTAGGTATGAATGAAAATGCCGACTTTTCTCCTTTTCATATGGTCATTGCGTGCAACAGACACCTTACAACACTTACAACGTTACAGTTGTCATGATTTTCAGGTAAACATACGATATGCAAAACATTCAAACAATGCCATTTAAACGGAGTACGTGTTTCACAGTGGACCGTTAATATTGCTGTCATAGAACTTCAGTAAATTATTTAATTACGATTTACCTAACTCTCATTCTCAGACTTTTCTATTTTGCTCGTATGTGCTGTATGTTTCAGATGAAGTTGTTTGTATGTATTCATGTGGTGACAATCTATTTTAGTCAATCGTAGCTTTCAATTCAATCGACTGAACAGAAATGGTTATCTGTGTGATCATTTAATTCTTATAAATATAACTGAATACAGTCATTAGTGCGGTAATTCGCAGGCTGTTAGGGTTAATTCAGACGATAGAAAGTGCAATTCTTTGTTAAGTCATATTTGACAAAAAATTTGTGTACATTTTTAGCTATCGATTGCGAAAAACAATTGCGGATTTGTCTTCGTCGAGGCAGATCGACCCGAATTTCAGGGACTTTCGGCACGTCGTGGACTGTCATAGGAATACGCTACAGTTGGTACCTTCGTCTATAATGAGTATTCGATGGTACATATCTAAGCTGATCCCACTGTATTTTTCATGCACTTCCTACCAACGTTTGTTGTGGAATTCATTCGCTGGATAAAGGATCATCGATTACGCATTATCGAATTACATGCTACATTATATTCCGCCATGTGTTGTGATTGTAGTTTCTTTCTCTGTGTCTTTGCATCGCGTAAGTATCCTTTCATTCCTGCACGTTCTT
>NT_180042.1:0-362 GCF_000188095.3 Bombus impatiens | reverse complement strand
CGTGTCCTTAGACACACCCCATTATAGTTTTCCTCTGTGGCATCATTCTGAAGGAAAGTCATTCTCTCTCGTGATGTCTCAGTAGCGAGTTACATAGTGTCTTTACGATCGGTGAATATTCTACCTTTTAACAAAGAGTTAGTTTAGTAACTTGTACCGTAGACAAGCAAGTTGAGTACAACTTGGACTTCGGATGGAAGCGCATTTTGTTATTCCGCTGACCGCGGATTCGTTATTGAACGTAGGATTATTGTCATTAGCATCTCGAGTATTTAATTACTACGGCTACTTGTCAAATTTTGTAATAATCATATCTGTACTAGTAAATATCTTCTCTGTTACATAACAACAATGGCTAATCC
>NT_180041.1:0-386 GCF_000188095.3 Bombus impatiens | reverse complement strand
CTGTTACGTCGAGATGGATTTTTGCGGCTTCGTCATGACATAACCTCATGTATGTCTGGATTACGAAGGTCTAGGCTACGTCGAGCGCTATCGCAACTATCTGAAGTGCAAATTTTATTAAGTACAATTTGAATTTTATAAGAGTGTCTGTATATACGAGGATACTCATTTCTGTAGCTGTGATGAGATGAATTGGTCATTTACCAATGATAAATTGTATTAAAGACTGATGAATATTCCTAATTGTTGCATTAAATGAAAATAAATCACACGGAATTGTAACGATAAATAAACATATAATTGAATTTTCGACACTTTGTGTTAATTTAACTAACCAGCTTAACAAAACATTTAATGAAAGCCTCTAAAAGACATTTAAAATACAA
>NT_180040.1:0-406 GCF_000188095.3 Bombus impatiens | reverse complement strand
GCAGCGCGAGTGGAGAAACAGAAACATATGAGCTTAACACCGTAACGCTCGGTTTATCCGCAGCACCGTATCTAGCTATTCGGTGCCTCAAGCAACTGGCAGAGGACGATGGACATCGATTTCCACATGCAGCACAGATACTGCAGCGAGATTTCTACGTCGACGACGCTCTCACCGGAGCTGAAACGAAGGACGAAGCCCTCACGCTCAGAACAGAACTCACCTATTTACTTCAACTGGCCGGCTTAAACATACGAAAATGGGCGTCAAACGATAATGACTTATTACACGGACTTTCCTTAGAAGAAACAAATCATCACCATTTTTTGCGCGACTCGCAAACCTTGAAGACGCTGGGGGTTTTGGAATTCATCCGACGACTCTATTCTTTACTCGGTCGAAGTCA
>NT_180039.1:0-1061 GCF_000188095.3 Bombus impatiens | reverse complement strand
AGAAGAGGTTACCCTCTTGAGGGAGCTGGAGCAAAAATATAAAGATTGTAACTCTAACTTAGAAATCTGAAAAATCTTAACGAGCAGAACGGCTGAGCTGAACTGATTACAAACGAAAGAAAAAGGCTAAGAATGATCAACGAAGAAACGGGCCCTCAGTAGGGTACACAAGAGACACAGGGCGGGTGCGATCTTGCTGACCAGGCAGGGCAGCACTTGGATCGGATAAAGCAAGTAAGTAACAAGTAAAGAATCAGTCCGCGAGTGGCGACGTGGCTTGGAGAATGAAATAGAAAAGTCTACCGAGGTTCCTTCCCCGTTGAGAGACATTTATGTCTTATTAAGTTATATTTGGATGGAACCAAAACTGATAGAGATCTATTAATTAATAAAATAGAAAAATCTATCTGCACATCTCTATACGAAGCCTTTTTGAAACATAATAACGACGATCGCAATATTAAGCCGATATCGTCTACTAGATCTAATACGGATGGCATTAAAGAAAAAGAACAAGCATCAAAGGCAACAATACTCTTACGCACCTTAAAGAAAAAGAAATAGCATCAAAGGCAACAATACTCTTACGCACGTTGCCAAGAGATATTTAAATAGTGTCCCAGGAAGCTGGCTGACGTTGCTATAAATAACGACCTAACATACCTGGAATCAGCCAGACCACTGTTGAGAGGAAGAGAGGTGAAGAGACTACACGGTGATTTGTGGGGACGGATGGGTCCACTCAATTCCCAAGTCCCAGTAAGTGAAGCCTCCGAAGCTCTCTTGCACGAAATATTTCCGGTAATAACTGCTGAGGATATAAGCGGAAGGTGAAAGAAGATTAAAAACAAAACAGCGGAAGGTGAAAGAAGATTAGAAACAAAACAGCGGCAGGGCCTGATGGATTGCTGCCAATAGTAATTGCTAAATTACTTAACATCTTGTATTTTAGTTCCTATTTTCCAACCGTACGGAAGGAGAATAGGACTACATGAATACCGAAAGCGAATAAACACGGAAGTAAAGTCGAGAATTGGCAGCCTATTACTGTAGGCCCTATT
>NT_180038.1:0-523 GCF_000188095.3 Bombus impatiens | reverse complement strand
GAATATAGACCGGATATCGTGGTAATATCCGAGCCAAACAGACAGCTTCAGTATTGGATTAACGATACTAAAGGAGACGCATCCATATGAGTCACCCTTTCTAACGATGAACTTCTGGACGAGACTACGGCGGCCAAGAACAACGGAATTGTAGGCATATGCGTTGGAGACGTTTTCTGCATCAGCCGATACTGTTCACCTAACTTAAACAAACAATACTACGTGTCATACATAGACACATTGTCATCGGTAATGAAGGATGGTGCCAGGAAACACGACAAGGTTGTCGTAGCCGGCGATTTCAACGCAAAGTCGACCTGTTGGGGAGGAACGACCACGGACAAAAGGAGGAGAGTCTGGATGGAGACACTCTGTGGTTATGGAGTGTTTTCACTGAGACTCAAGGAAAAATATACCTTCAGCAAGAACGGGAGCACGGGTTGTCCTGACATAATTAGTGTATCGAATAAGGTCATTGAGATGCACGTGGAAAGCGTGGTCTTGGACAAGTATTCGGCCTCTG
>NT_180037.1:0-451 GCF_000188095.3 Bombus impatiens | reverse complement strand
TAGTTTTCCTCTGTGGCATCATCGGGGCGGGAAAGTCATTCTCGCTCACGATTTCATCGATGAAAAGAGTAACCCTTTGCGACTAGTGAATATTACGCATCCGACTTAGATTTTGTGAGTACGTTCATCTATCATCCCGTCGACCGCGGATTCGTTATTGAATCTAGGATCATTGTCATTAGTTTCTCGAGTACCTAACTACCACGGTTACTTGTTCGATTCTATAATAATCGTATTTGCACTAGTCAATGTCTTCTCTATTGCATAACGACAACGTGTAAGCCAAATGAAGATTCGTTTCACGCCCCTAACCCTAATTCTAATGTAAACCCGACATATATATGTAATTTTTCAGCAGATATCTGTTGTCCGTATTTTAACAAATTAAATGTAAGTTTGTAATGAACGAATTGTTTGCATTTATATTTGAATGTCTTAGAAAGAACAGAAG
>NT_180036.1:0-705 GCF_000188095.3 Bombus impatiens | reverse complement strand
AAAAAGAGCGACAGTCAGTCAAAAAACTAACGCCTAACGTGGCAGTATACACATAGCGCGAGAGTCGAACACTTCACGCAAGTCTTTTGTCGGTTCTCGGTGTTATCGAACATACATTTCCTCTCCTAAATATCTTATAGTGCTCCGTCCACTAATACACTAAATCTAATTATAAGAGCCCTGCTCTAACGTACATATCTATCTATCTATGCTCGTCAGTGTAATCTAAGTGTTGGAAATATATAATTTATAATTCTGTGAAGCACAGTGTTATACAAACTCAATCACCCCTTATTATCTCAACGGAAATCAGGGGATCGATCACTTCGTGGTGTCGATTGTTATAATCGTAACGGGGATTTACGACGTTGACGTCTCTCCTCGCGATTACGTCTCCCCGCGATTGGTCGAAATTACACTCGTACTGTTTTTAATTCGGTAATTAATCATTACAGGAATGAACTTGTCGGGAATTTTATGAGTGTGAATTTTCGTAGAAAGGTATAAAATGATTCGATCTATTCTAACTGGTCTTTTTTTTAATAAAAATTTATTTCATGTTATTCCTGGCAAATCACGTGGCACGATTAATAACTATGATATGGACCCCAGGTTGTTGCGACTAGATCATCGAAAAATTAACGAAAAACGGAGAAAGAACGATCATTCTCGAATCTGGCGAAAGCCTGACGAATCTTCATCTTC
>NT_180035.1:0-542 GCF_000188095.3 Bombus impatiens | reverse complement strand
CAGTAAGGCGTCATATGGTATAAAGTTATTATGTATTACGTTATATGGTGTTACGTTATAACGTATTACGTTATATGGTATAACGTCATATGGTATATAGTTATAACGTATTACATTATATGGCATAACGTTATAACGTATTACGTTATATGGTATAACGTCATATGGTATATCGATATAACGTATTACGTTATATGGTACAACGTCATATGGTATAACGATATAACGTATTACCTTATATGGTTTCACGTTATAACGTATTACGTTATGTGGTATAACGATCCAACGCAATACGTTTTACGGTATAACGTCATATGGTATAACGTTAAAACGTATTACGTTATATGGTATGACGTTATAACGTATGTCGTTATATGGTATAACGTCATATGGTATAACGTTATAACGTATTACGTTATATGGTACAACGTCATATGGTATAACGATATAACGAATTACCTTATATGGTTTCACGTTATAACGTATTACGTTATATGGTATAACGATCCAACGCAATACGTTTTACGGTATAACGTCATATG
>NT_180034.1:0-333 GCF_000188095.3 Bombus impatiens | reverse complement strand
AGTCGGGAGTCGATGTCTTTTCTCTGAGAGGTAATTGGTGTCACAATAGCGTTGCGTCAGGTTTGTAACGTATTGTAACCTATTGGTGGCGTCGGTTATTTATTACTTTCATTTTCTTATATTTTTCGTGTATTTTTCGCATTATTCATTACTATATTTTTTTTACTATCGTTTAACTTATATTTTTTTTTATAAAGGTGACGCACAAGTAAATTCAAGTACTTCAAAGCAAGATTTCGCATGCATTTCTGTAGTACTATTTAAGTATATTTAGTTGTGAACTTTTGAATTCTTGCAAATATTTTCAACTGTTTATAACACGGGATTATAGTG
>NT_180033.1:0-458 GCF_000188095.3 Bombus impatiens | reverse complement strand
AATCGACGAAATCTTGGGGTTTTCCGAGCTATTTTGCTTGCTTCGACACTTAAACGGTAGTGCTTTGCATTTGCAGTGTAAGATGCAGTTCAATAAGCGCTTAAACGTCGAAATACCTCCAAGGGAAAGGAAATGATGGCTAAATATCATCAAAATCGACGATATCTTCGCGATTTGCGAGCTATTTTGCTTGTTTCGACGCCTAAACGGTAGTGCTTTGCGTTTGCAGTGTAAAATGGGTTTCAACGAGCGCTTGAACGTCGAAATACATATAACGGGAAGGAAATGACTGCTAGATATCATAATAATCGACCAAATCTTCGCGATTGGCGAGATATTTTTCTTGTTTCGACGCTTAAACGGTACTGCCGTGCATTTGCTGTGTAAAATGGAGTTGAACGAGCTCTTAAGCGTCGAAATATCTTCAACGAGAATGAAATGACGGCTAGATTTCATCA
>NT_180032.1:0-328 GCF_000188095.3 Bombus impatiens | reverse complement strand
CGTATTACGTTATATGGTATTCCGCTATAGCGTATTACGTTATATGGGATTATGCGATAACGTATTACGTTCTATGTCCTGACTTTATAACGTGATACGTTATATGGTATTACGTTATAACGTATTACGTTATATGGTATGACGCTGTAACGCATTACGTTATATGGGATGACGCTATAACGTATTACGTTATATTGTATGACGTTATAACGTACTACGTTGTATGGGATGACGTTATATCGTATTAGGTCATATGGTATGGAGTTATAACGTATTACGTTATATATTGTGACGTTATATCGTATTACGTTATATGGGATGACGTTAT
>NT_180031.1:89908-103044 GCF_000188095.3 Bombus impatiens | reverse complement strand
GGGGGGGGGTGAGGTACCGAGAACTCGTGGTCGGTAACGTTTACGAACCTATCGTTGCGCTGCATTAATTCCAGCTCGTCGAGTTCCCTTTTAATCCTCTCGAAAACATTTAACCAGTAGTGGCGGCAACATCAAAAGTCACATCCACCGATCACGTAGCACAGACCACTTACCAAGCACGACAAGCTGCCTTTCTAGACAATTATTATCGCGAGGGGACAGACGTCCTTGGATTCTGACACGTTGTCTTCCTGAGAAGTTCCGCGATGGCACGCACGGCTCCTTCCGTCTCGAAGGAAGTTTTCTTCTCGAATCACAGGCCAACTAAACAACTTCGTACTCGGTATTGTTCACACGCGACCGATCAAAGAGCCGTATATCACGATACAACGACAGACAGAGAGCAACGAAGAAGAACGAGGAAACTGCACGCACGCATCACAACATGTGATTCTTCTTCGTCGTCGAGCGAACGAACGTGTCAGCGAACCAACGAAACGATAGAACGACTCAGTTGCTTTTCTTATTTGCCTGTTACACTTTCGCAAGTTACCCACGTGACAGCGAATCCACCTTGACCACGAAACAAGGTGCCGATACGAGGCACGAAGCAGCAAGCAACACCGTGAACTGAATTCGGTGGTAGCCGAAGCTACACTCGGGGCACGATTGACTCGCAGGCAGGCGCCGCCTGAGGCGCCTCCACCATCCGCAATGTGGAAACTTCCTCGTGGGCTCGTTACGTCAAGCATCCTTGTTTATCTACAGGATTTCTCCTGCCTTTACCTCCCTGGTTTCTGCCACTGTCGTATGTCACCGAATCGCGAACGACATCGAACGGTCGTGATATTCCCCGTGCTACGATCCAACATCAAAAAAAAAAAAAAAAAAGAAAAAGCGTGACTCTTCGTGGAAATAACTTCGATACACTGTTCGTTTCGAACGAACGTGTGTGTGTGTGTGTGCGTGTGTGTGTGATCCCTGATACGTTCGCGGCAAAAGGTGCGATAAAAGTGCATTCAGAAAAATGCACGTATGATTCAACTTTGGAAAAAAGAACGACCACCCGAAGCAAACGTTCGTAGAAACGATTTTAGTCGTGATTCTACTTTATCGCAAAATATTTGTTTTTTTTTCAGGAAACCGAACCAAATGCGCGAATTCGATTTACCGTAACGGCAAGTATCGGATTCTCCTTAATAGCGTTATCGACGGAAACGTAGAACGAAGACAACATTTTTTCCCCCCTGCTTTCTAAGACGCCGGTGTGCTCGAAGGTAGAAGGGAAACTTGCCCCTTGGGATCGATCGATTGCCAATAGGTGTTTGTCGATACAAATTCAATATCCTCGCGCGCGCACCCCGTCCGCATACACTCTCACCTCCGTACCAGGGCACTCTATCGACGGTGCAGCTATTTTGGGAATAAAGGTGGGAGAGTCTATGCACGCTTGTATTTTCGAGCAGTTTCTTGAACGGCCAGTCTGTCTACCTAACCGATTCGCGAGCCACGCGCGTTAGAAATATGAAAGTCGCTAATGTTATTGGGTCATCCGGTTCGGCCGGCTCATTTGTCGACATAAACTCGTCGAAACGATCTTGTACACGCGCCTGCTCCTCAACCGAATAGTCGATGAATCTGATAAAACAAAGTTTCTCTTGAAACGAACGTTTCCGCCAACGTTGCTGTAAATTTTCCCGTTCGAAATAACGACAGATAGGATATCGTATCGACGTCCCTCGTCGAACAGAGACTTTGCATCGCTAACCGCTGTCGATACTCGCGAGCACACGCGGACAATAAAGTTCGAACGCCAATCGACGATAGTTGATCCCAAAACGGAAACCGCGTAAATCACTCAGCGATGAAAAGAGAACGAGACGCAAGAACGGAGAACGAAGAATTTACACGCAGCTACTGCAAACTCGGGACTAGAGAATCCCTGTTCGATAAAAGTTAATTTTCTTGCAGGAAAAATGAACGGGTTCCGCGGTAGAACGAGCGAAAACTGTCCGTTCGTTGAACATGTTGGAAACGGCGAGAGCGTGGAAGGAAATGTTCGCAAAGCGCTTACTTCGCAGTCGATTTTGACGAAGGTCGGAGCCACGTTAAGAACAATCAGCCAGTAGAATATTGCTTAGGAACAAGTGACTCGTACCTCGAGCAGCCAATATGTATTCCAGGTGCATACAACGACCGAAGGTTCTTGGCCCTTGCGTGCACCGTTAAGTCAGGCGAACCGACCAGTTTCGAAGCCGTGCAGTCACACCTGAAGCCATCTAGCCATCAGTGACGAATTCGATTAATTTAATCGGACGAACGAACGCGGATACAAACGTGTGCTAGATTTTTTCTTCGCATATGCAAATCGTACGACGTACAGTTCTTTTTTATCGATTCAAAGGTTATCTATACGTGGCACGATCTTTCGGAAAGGCCGTTAAAATTTAACTACGTTCGACGTCAATCGTTTTCAACGTGATTCGTAGTTTGAAGAGCATGAAATTATTATTTATTTAAAGAATGCATCATATATGACCCTAACTCCAAGCAACTCGGTCTAAATTAAAGCATATTCAGCGCGACTAAAATACTGCGAGCCCAAAGCGCAGGAGATCGATACATATTTTCCATATCATTTTAATGTTTTAAGAATCGTCTATTCGCGAGACTCGAACACGAAACAACGATCAAGCGTGACATTTATGCCACGAAATGCATATCGACTCCCTTGCAGACGAGGCCGATCGTCGATTCTCTGGCCAGGCTGCGAACAACGATCTTTTTTCTCCGACAAGTCGTGGTTCTCTGGGTGAAACCCGCGCAAAACAAATGCCAAGTTTTAAAGCCACAGGTGCGTGCGGACGTGGCATTTATTAAATGATTATTTGCGCTGGACGCAACAAACGTTATTTATACTGGACACGTCAAATGTCAGAGAGGAAAGAGAAACGTTACGAAACGCTGGTCCATGGCTTAAACCGGCGCGACGTTCACCATCACGTTCACGCGTATTCTCGGCGACATAACGCGATATTCGCGTGAAATTTTTGTAGCTTCGGGTCACGTTTCGTCAGACGTTTCGTTCCTGTTTCGACGACCGTACGTACGGTCACTGGTACAAGGCGATTCGCTAGACTAGAGAGTCACGACGAGTTTTCTTTTCTCTCTTTGCGTCACGGTGCGGCACGTCGCGAGAAGACATTACGAAACGAGGATGCGCGCTGCTCGAAAATCGTACGGCGCACCTGTGTAAAGAGAGAGAGAGAGAAAGAGAGAGAGACCCGTTCAAGAGTCGACTTCATTAACGGAAACGCTGTTCCGTTCCCTGGCGGTGGGTTTCACGCATCGAATTTAAAGACATTTTGCTAATGAGCGACAGAAAAATAGCCCAAGATAGTAACCGACGTGACACGATCGCGCATTAATTTCTATCTGGTCGGGAAAACGTGATTAATCAGAATAATTTTTCAACTTCCAGCGAATATTACGAGAATATTCCACAAATATTCGTACGGTCCGCGTTCCTTCGTTTCTCTGGAGCGTGCACGCGTATCCCGGCAGGAGAATCTAATAATTTTCCCGCGATTTCAGAGCACGCGGCCGACCGACCTAACGGGGCCAATTTTCTCCGGGAAATACGATAAAAAGTTACGGGTAATATCGCGTGACATTGTTGCTAATGGGACGACGACGAAAGGTACATGACAGCCAAGGTCTCCGGGCAATGAAAATTAATGTCGCATTCACCGAGATGACTACTACGCGGCTATTACTGGCTCGTGCACGGCTTCGTTACGATCGTGAGATCGCCACCAGCCACCGTTCGATATAATACGTATGCCGAAATCGATGGACCCTTCAACTTTGACTTTTATGCCTTCTAGCGTCGATGAACATTTATGATCGAGAGTTCGTGAAATAGCTACCACTCGTAAAGCTTTCTGCCGTTTCTGATTTTTTTTTTTTTTCGCTTTTCCGATTTTTCGCCAGAATCGACAGTCGGCCAGTAAAAAATGTACGAAAACGCGCGGAAAGATATATTCGCGACAGCTGCAATCGAAATCGAATTCCTGGCCGATGTACGAGTTTTCTGTGTCTGATTTACCGGACATTTGTCGATGACGCGTAAAACAAACAGTCGCGTATTGATGGAAAGCGAACCGGCTAACTCTGTTACGCGCTTATCGCCAACATGCCGCGAGAACTAGCACGTTGTGAACACACTTTCGGCGATTTGTTATACAAATTTTACTGTTCTCGGTTCTGGCAACCTTTTCCGTCAACGCATAAATACTATTAACACCCTGGGGAACGGCTGCTTCGACTAGCATATAACTCGAATTCCCGGCTGTTTTTGGAGCGATTGAAAATGATTCAAGGCGACCGATATCACGTCTAATATATCGATAACGATTTCCTATTATTCAAGCGTGTAATGTAAAGACACTTTTGTAACATTTCGTTTATATCACCCATTGCTTTTTTTTCTTTTTACTGTTTTATTTAACGGTAGTTAACATTTTTACAGGGTACCGCGTGAAGTACGAAAGACGCGAATTCGCGTCTCGATTGGCCAGAGTGTTAAAACCGATTTAAGTTTACAGAATTTCGGTGACCGTGCTCGTCGCGAATGCCGTGCCCGAATATTAATGGACGTTTATTCTAATTACGTTCGCAGCGAGGATGAATCGGCCCGTTAATGACGAAGGATCGATTCGATCGACTGATCGATGGCGCTCCATCAGCCGACAAAATTGACGCGGTAACGCGCAGTTTGCTTTCATTTCGTCGCTTTAACGAACAAATACTTGGCCAGAATCTAATTGCAGCGGATTCGGTCGACGCGAAGCGCCAATCCGTCCCATCGTTTATCATTTCGGCATCGAGAAACACGCGAATTGAGCCGTTTCCGCGGTTAAAGTCTTTCCATGCGATTCCACTGATTAATTTCGATTTAACCTTTTCCACGAGCTTCCCCATATTTTTAAGTCCGTGTATCGTGATCCGTGAATTATCGTTCAACGACCAAACAAAAACGAAAATAGGAGCCTCGTATAAAACTGACCTCTAACACGATCGATTTATCGATCTTTCGATTCGACCGATTGAGAAAAGGATAGAGAAAGCTTCCAAGAAGTCTCGAAGCTTCGTAGACCGTAGAGTATTTCGGTAGAAGCTCCGTAGCTAAGGTAAACGAACCGTGAAGTGTCTTTGGAGCTCGTGTAACGAAACGCAGTGACAGACTATGTACTTTCAGACTCAGACACGCGTGCACATGACAAACAAGTGACTCTTAAACATTTTTTTTAAAGCCTCGAGTCGAACGACCATCCGAGACTCGCGCTATCGACGATCCAGCGTGCTTTTCTATCGAATCTCCTTTCTCTGCTTTTTATTGCTAAGAGGTATCTCGTAACTTTGTACGCTATAATGGAAAACCTTCTTGCCTCTATCCACCACGCCTTAATACAAGAAAGCGATAAACTAAAAAAATTATTGCTCGAGAAATTAACACGAGGACACGGTGAGGAACAATGGCAGATCGTTGTGCAATATTCCTCTTATTGTCACGGTTATTCGTGTAAAGAGCTCCACATAAAATCGCTGAATTGCGGTTTGCATAAAAGCCGATTTATTCGCTACGGCGCGTGTTAATGTAGTAAACGAAACCTGGTCAAGGCGAACTGACTTTACATATCGATTAATTTCCGTTATTAGCACATCTTCGGTAATCCAGTAGTTTTACCTTTTTTTTTACGGATTCGTCGTGTACGACTTCGCTCGTTCCGTTAGTTTTCTCTTGTTTATACAACTTTATTTATTTAATTATCGTTCCTTTATACATCCGGCTTATTTATCTTTCTCATTGATTAAGATTATTACAATTTTTTTGTAATAACTAATCTCAATGTTATTAAAATATAGGTATAAATTAATTATAAAATCGCCTGCTACGATCTGACATCAACGAATTCCTATCATGTATTATTACGCTGCTTTTTCAACGTACTTTTCGTTATACATTAATTAATATATAATAAGTAACTACTTACATCTAACATTTTTTGCGATTTTAATATTGAAAGACCGCCAAATTAATCGATAAGCCACGTACAACTTTTTTAACGTTACGCTTTATATTCCAAAAAATGAATGACGTCATACTATAAAATTCAGTGGTCCGTGACTCGGCCTTTTCGATTTCAAAGGGTTGCATAATTACGCGGACACGTGTCCTTCGTAAAATTTGTCGCGCAATATACGAAAATTTGAAATCAATATTAGTTTAAATTGCGTGCGTGCGGAGGTACGAGGACTGACATAGCGTAGCAACTTGTGCATAGAAGAACTCGTATCTAAATCGACGTTGCATCAGCGAGCAGTTGGTGGCGTCGTTTATGAAAGCGACAATATTAATAATACCGTCGATAACAAGAGACATTCCGAGAAAATAATTCCTCCGCGAATTTACATTGCACAGCCGCCAGCTCGATAAACTCTCTAATAATACGCTTCCACGCGAGGATGGGACGCGAGATTCTTCCACTGCAATCATCTCGCGTGAATATTTCATCCAGAATTAGTCGAAGGAGGGAGCACGAATAGCTTCGGTCGCCTACCGTGCCTCTAACTAAGAATTTTCTTTTATCGGACAGAAATTGCGACGAAAGTCGATCTCTTTTCCTCGATATCGCTTCGATCGCGAACGAACAAACAACGGAGGATCGTTGTTACTTGAAACGTTGCCTTCCGCCTCGTCGGTCAGGATCTCTTTTAATGAGCGAAATATTTTTCTCGACACGGACGGAGCCATTCTAAGAAAGAATCGCGGCGAAAAAACGCGTCGTTTCTTTCGCGGCTATCTCTTCGAGAGTTCTTTCGGGCGAAGATTTCCAATTGGAGGCGAAAAGGGACAAAGGATCCTCTCATTTCTCAAGTTGAAATTCCCGGGCTCAAATTGTCTCGTGGCTAAGAGTCCGGCCAGGTTAACAACGCTGGCCCCTATCTCGGCGAACAACGTTCGATAAAGCACGGTGACACAATAGTCGCGGTAAAAAAAATGCGTTGGATAGGAATCGGACACTCCTGCGGTCGATAACATTGTGCTGCCGAGCCGAGACATTGATGCTGACAAGTTTCTTTCCCAACGTGCTCTCTCCCGCCCTCGATAAAGCCCCTGTTTCTCTCTTCGTTCTGTTCTGTACGCGGCATCGAAAGCAATGCGGGCGGCCAATGTGGCGATACGTAAACGCGGCACGTGTGACATTTCGACATGCACACGCCACTACGCGACATGCTGCAACGTTAAATAAATAAACGTGTATGTTAGCTTTCTTATGATTTTATACGAGACAGTGGTCCAAATGGAACGCTAATGGATCTCCGGGTTTTCGTTCGCCCGCCTCTGCTCGCCATTGTCAACTGCGACGTCGCGTCGACCGATTTCATCGTTGGATATCGGAAAAGTACGTTCGACCACGGTGTTTGTCTTGAGACTAACGCGCGTCGCAAAGATAGAAAGGAAAATAACTCTGAACTAGATACCAAGGGATATAACTTTTAACAGTAAGGGATATCTTCCATTCGATATGATTCGTTACGGAGACCGTAAAGACACATTTACAATTCGTTATAACAAATTTCTATAACCACCATCTGTGATCCATCCGAGGTAAGCAAGAATTAAAGCTACGTAACGAGGCTGGCGTATGCACGATATTTGGTCGTGCGACGCGAAGCGTCTACCTTCGAGTCGACTAACGAACATTACATCACGTCACTTCGCCAGTTGCTACATATTTCGAGATTTAATTAAGAAGACGGTAGTCTCGACGATTGCGCGTATTTCATAAAGTTTCCGCAGCTACTAACGATACCGAAAACGTCGTCGTTATAAGCTAATTATCCGATCGACGACGGAAGAATCATCCGACAGCGCCAGACGTTTTCGCGAAGAATCTCTTCGTTGATAATTCGATGTTCTATTAGCCTGAAAAACGGAAACGCGTCTGTATCGTGAGAATTTCTCTCGACGATACGTTACACGTATTCCGGTTAGCTATCCTCTGACGAATGGAAAATGCGCGCGTACGTATCGAAGAATCGCATGTAGCTGCATCGTGCGTCACAGATATTCTAATGGCAACAGTGTCGCTTGCCAAGCGACGTTCCTTTTTTCCATTTGCGCTTCGCCTCTATCCGATGCTATCCTGAATTTTCCCTCTCGTCGTGAGGAAGCGGAGAGCAGCGCGATAGGCGTGAAAAAGTCTGGGTGCTCGCGACGCGTTATTGCGCTCGTTAAGCTCGTGAACGCGCATCGTTTTGTAACGGGCCGCGCCTCTTTAATCGCGCGTTTATATTCCTCGCAGTGACACCGGGGCGGGATTAAAAAATTACGGGGCCGTAAAGCAAGTCGGTATAGAGGCGGTGCTACTACCTATATACGTATATAACTAAATCGCAGTGACATTTCAGCGGAACGGTACGATATGAAAAGCCACGAATAACGAAGGCGCACGAATAACGTCCGGCCGATAGTCGTATCAAATGAAACGTTCCTTCCTTTTCTTCCTATTTTTCCTTTCTTTAGCTCTTTTCTTTGCCTAGATGCACAGGGGTCACCAAAGAAACTTCCCTATGAATATTTCATGCGCATAGTCGTACGTTTATGTCTGTATATATGTACCCAGTCATTTCATAATATTGTTCAGACTGAGGTCGCTGGGAATAAAAGGACCGTAGCATAAGAGGGAGAAAGAGAAAGAGAGAGAGAGAGAGAGAAACACGCCCTGCACACCGACTCAATCGCGACTCAGAAATCCAACTCGTTGTCTGGAAACATCGTTGCCGAACAAATTAGCGATACAAGCTCGTTGCTAACGACAGCAATGGAAACTGTTTGTCCACGTTTTCTCCCGGTTATGTCATACAGACACGATTTACAGCCTCTACCAATACCTTTGCACTCGCTGCTACTACTATCGTTTTCTTTCACTTGCGTAATACCAGATACACGTATGTTGGTCAAGGCAATTGGGTTAAAACATCGATGACGAACACGAATCTCGTGAATTTTCGCTTGTGAAAGCGATCCGAACGGTTGGCCAGTAACGTCGCTCTAAAGACCGTTCCTTCATTGATCATTCGCAGAAACTTAAAGGCGAATTAGAAAACGAAAAATTATCCTACGGATCCTCGAGAAAAATATTCGTAAACTCTGCTCGTTGCGAAAGACAAACCGAAAAGGTAAGATTTCGAGAGGAAAAAAGAAAGGAGAGACGAGAAAAACTACAACGACGTTAACGTGCACGTAGATAAAACGCGATTCGAGAGGCGGTATTCGATAAGCGTGGAAACGAAGCGGCCTCTCGTCGACGTTTCCGATCAATCGACGGTGAAACAACTCCGGCGAAATTACGGCGCCATCGAAAACGCATTTAACACCGGTTCACCGAAACTCGTTCGCGCTCGGCCGGATCGCCGTCCGCGCCGCGTCGGTCGACGGACGCACGCCGTTTTCGTGCCGTGCGGCGTGCCGTGAACCGATCGTATACATTGTACAACGTACGTACACCATCACCTACGCTTTACACGCTTAGCTGGCGCTTGTTGGAGCGCGCGCGCGCGCGTCGCTACCACTCAACGAGAAATGCATTTGCCCGTAGAAGGAGACGCCATTTTCAGTGGCGCGGCCTTTGTACAAAGTGCTACTCGTTTTCCGCTGTCGCTTCTACTCTCGACTGGTCTCTACATAGAAAATAGAGTTTACGATACACGCGTACACACGCCCCATGCACCATTTTCCCATGGTACAGTCTGATTCTTACAAAGCAGTCCTTACGCGTTTGTTCGTGAAACCCCGGTATACGTGGAAACGTTTCTCTTGTAACACGATGTAGCTCGATGTTTTCTCCTTTCTTTACAAAGAATTTTTATTCTGTGTGTTTAACGAAGTTTGAATTGCTTCGAGTTATGATACCTTGCGATATACCTATGTCCGGTACTGCCGCTTTTAAATTTATCTTTCACGCGGTTAAAGTTAGCATTCGATAACGTGAAACGTTAAAGTTGGCTGCTATCTTTTCCATTGAAACTACAATCGTGGATTTGATCGATAATCACGGTCGTTGCGCTAAAATCAGCCTGTACGTAGCAGCTCTAGAATTGAAATTCTTATCGTTCCAGCGAATATTTTTAGCCGACACCTGCACAGACTGCGTCGTCGACGCGTAATTAAATTACGATTCCTGTGTTCCCCGCGAAAAATTAGTACCAATTTGTTCGAAAGATCGAAAAACGCGATTAAATTTATTCGACGCGCGAACAACGACCTTTCTCTAAACGAAACTAAGTAACGACTGACGACTTCTGGAATCTTTGAAACGGGTAATTCTCCTATTTTCAGCGAGAACATCCGAGTAATAGTTCGTTTCTCTGGTGTCGTCCTCGTTAAATAGAAACGGACGAGTGCGAGCGAGCGTACGTCCGTGCTTTTCGCAACGAAACTCGACAGACCGAAGCAGAAGCGAAGCGAAGGTTTATCGCTTTATCGTCGCCTCGTGAAATGTAATGACACATGAGAAATCCTGACGCTGAATTCCCTTCCACCGTAGATAGTAGATCTTAAGACGAAGAGTAGCTACACAGTGCCAACGAGATCGATACGATTCCATCCGAAGAAACGGCATCTTACGAAATTCTATCCTGTTTTCTTGCTCGTCCCGTTCTCGTTTTTTTCCCCTCGAAGAGTATGTTATCCGAAATTCGAGAAGCAAACGAAAACTACCACGAGAGGAAGCTGTGTAATTTCTATACGTAAGACGCCGAGGCTTCGATCTGGCGAAAAGTTTGACACAGTTCGACAGCAGGTTTGGCGAGGAAATTTCGAGCGCACGAATTCCGAATTGACGGGGCATCTTCCAACTTTTGAATTTCAGGGACGTCGATACGCGTCTAAGACATGTGACGAAGTTTCCTTCGAAGTTCACGTGCGATTCTTATCGACTCCGCGACACAGAACAGCGACGAAGCCGTTGACCCGATTGCTTTCATCGAACTAATACCAAAGACAGAGACACACGTGGCCACGTTTACACGCGTCCCTTCTCCGATAGTCAGAGAACAGATGACAGCGTCTGGTGTGGGTGGCTACTGAAACACCCATTGTCGGACCAGATTCCCAATGACAACCGAAAGATGAATTAATCCGACTACCAACGAAATATAGCAGGGAAGAAGGCCAATATCGCTAAAGATTAATACGAAAAAGTAATATCTTCGTGTTCGCTTGGTATTTAAGGAAGTTCGTATATCGTATCGTGTTAAAAGAATTATCGTATAATTTGAATTATTTCGTTTTGTCTTCTGGGAACTGGAAACATGTAATAAGAAATATACGGACGAACGCGTTTAATAAATTTCAATTCGACAAATAGATTTAAGATGGATTGTTTTCGTTAAAACAAAATGGTAGTTTATATTACAACACTGTCCGTTAACAAGCTGCATATCGGAATTGCGTGTTTAGCTAGAAAATCCGTTTAGCGGTTCGCTATTGGATTACCGCTCTATACCGATTCGCTAACTGGAAAACCTGATGCAATTACGTATCTGAATTGCCTGGTTTTCGTCTGCAACCGCGCTCGACACCGCCTCTCGGTTCCAGCAGGCATAAAATTTCCAACGACTGGTGGAACGTCGAAAGCAGGAGCCTCGCGTCGACACCGAGGGATGAAAATAACGAAGCTCGAGGAAGTCGAGCTACTTTGTTTACAGCAACGACGACGTTATCCCCAAAGGATACTCGAGGAGCGCGCGTCTTTCACGTTCAAAGTTTCCAGAAAGCAGCGAGCGGGCAGAAGTTGCAGAAGGTTCTGAGAGACTCGTAAACGGACGCGGCGAAGCTTATGAGTTTTAAATCGCGAGTTATAACGCGTGGCGAAGAGCTGCTTAGCTTTTCGGCCGGGGATCCACTCGGCTGCTTTGACCCGAGTAACGTTACATCGCCTATTCCAAACGACGTTAGCCGAGTTCTCGCGAGTCGGAGAGACTCTTCCGGCGGTACAAGCACAATCTAGTTTACCCCGTTACCCTGGCTAAATTAGAAAAAGTAACCTGACGCGCTCGAGCCGCGCAACACGGCAACCGCCGTTCCGCGTTACCATCGAATCTCGTTAAAATAACTTTTCGTATTATCACGACCGCATGTGTTTGCCCGCGAAACCGAGTCATCGGTTACCTTCAACTACGATCTCGTGTTTTCGAAAACGAGAGCACCGTTTTCTTTCAGCTTCGTACTCGGACATTGTGTAATCTCCGACATTTATGTGTTTATACTTGCATCGTTATACGTGTAAACTTTCTCGACCCCGTTTCTAACTTCTTCGCATATGTAAGCGAGATATCTGCTTCTTGATACGTACGAACGAACGTCGGTTCGTTTAACAAGATAAAGAAAAAAAAAAAAAAATAGGGGAATTTGTATTTTTAAATGCACAGAGATGGTGGCTAAAAGTAACGGGTAGGTAACTATACATATGTAACTGTTTTTGGAAGCTGATCCGTTACAGCATTCGGTCAGTGTAGCGTATGCTGAAATACTGTATTTATTTATCCAAATATGTTACTGAGCCACAGTATCGTATAACTTCAAATTAATTTATTTCACTTTGGTAGATCGCGTATGTCGTTCCACGAACAAACTTTTGTTTGATAAAAGCAACGAAGATCGTAATATTCAGGAACAGGCAGAATCACGATCGCCGTAACATCTGCTTTTGTTATAACATCCTGATTTTCTTGGGAAAAATTGTTCCCTTGGTAATAACGTAAAGCTTCGAATGCTTGCAGTGCTCATAAGTTAGGCCTTCCTCCATACTGTGACGCGAGCCAGCCGGCCCCAACGATTTTTACGATTGCGACGCTTAGGCGGAAAACACTATACTCCGCGCGTTCTAGCATCTTGAATAAAACGTGACGTTTCAGAGCACGTTTATACGTACGAAAGTCCATAGAGTAAACGAACAAAGAAGAACCAAAGAACCAATCGTTCTACGATATAAAAACAGCTTAACAAGAGACTTTTATTTGACAAGAATATAATCGTTTGAAGAAATAGTTACGTTCGGCACGCG
>NT_180031.1:78013-89543 GCF_000188095.3 Bombus impatiens | reverse complement strand
GCACAAACGGGAGAGAAACAAAAGATCGGTCGACCGGTTTTGTATAATAAATCCAAGCCCGCAGCAGGAAGCCATGAATCAGGAAGTGCAACGATTATTGGAACAAGACACGCGGCTGCTACACCGCTGATTAACGTGAAATCGTCGTATAAGAGAGCCAAGCGACTGGCTATACAGAAGGTAATAATACGATTACCGATCGTCGTTACACGCGAGCCGTCAATTCTGCCCCGAGAAAGGCTAGAAACCGTGTACGACCACATTAAATGCGTAAAACCATCGCGGGACTATAGGGACACATCCGCGATTCCATTGGACGGAATAGTACGACAGAAAAAAAGAACAACGTAACGTCGTGGTAACGGTTGTTTACAATCGGACATCGGTAGATAGCAAGTTCTTACGAAAGCCGATTACAAGCCGGACACACAGTGTTTCTCGGTTATTGCAGGTTAATCGCTTAAACACAGCCAAGGTTGGCGTAATATTGACGATAACGCGGAGTACGGCACCGACGTGCGGTCTCTTTTTTCCTCGTTACACGTACGTGATGTTTCAAGATCGCTTTCATAATTGAAACCGTTCCGTGTAAATTGGAAAATGATCGTCCAGTCCCATCCCGTGGCCCGTTTCACCGGCCAACGTTATCTCGTTCGGCGAGAAATGCCCACGGTGAAATTGATATTTGATTGCTTTCCTGCATTGTGAACAGTTTCCCTCGTTGTCCCTTTCCGGCTAAAATTTTAACGCGAGCGGCCACGGTTCAGTTCGAATACGAAACTCTAGAAACACTGTGGAGAAATATCGTAAAGTTTTTGCCCTGTATCGGTCACCAAAAAAAAAAGCCGGCATCGTTTCTTCGAACGAGCGTAAAGCAAGCGGGAATTTTACGGGCGACAGCTGAGCGCCGAAAAACCGCCGAAACCGCTCGCATACCGAAGCTAGAAATTACATACTTACTGCCCGTAATGAGATTATCGCGAGCAGTTGTAGGGATTTCGAACGAAAAACGCACGAAACGAGATAGAAGCGAAGACAAGGTACAGCGGATGCGTAAACAATGCACCCGATCGTACATCCGATAGCGAATTCGCGAACGACTTTATCGATCGATTCGTACCGATGTGACATGGTTTTAAATTCGTGGTGGCCACGCTCGTGTGCACACAACTTGGAAGCCGAGACGATTAACCCAAAGATCAAAAATGCACCGTGTGAAATTCGACGAATACCGTATCGCTACCGAATATACGCAGCAGGACGATTAGCGTTACTACATCGATAGAATTGGATATACATACGTCGAACGTGCGTGGCGATCGGTATTTTCAAACGGTCGGAATCGTTACCGCTTCCAGACGGCAAACTGTCCATGGAATGGCGTATCTTTAACGGGCGCATCCGTATTGAAACGTGTCGGTGTTTCGCGAGATACACGCGGTAGATGCGTAAAAAAAAGTCAGCTGATCGGTCGCGATACGATAAGGTGTCAGATAGGGAGTCATTATCGCGAGAAATCTTTCCACGGTAACAATTGAAACAACGCAATAGCGTTCTATTCGAGGACGGACCAGACGTGGTCGTTTCTGCTCAAGAGGACGACCAGGAAGAATACGAAAATGAAAAGAGGAACTAACCTTGATCGTCGGGCCAGTTTCGGGCGCGCGCTCCCGCGACTCGTCCCTCCACCTTTGCTTTTGTTTTCTTCGTTTTCACTGCGATTACGAGTTAAAGTTCCGGGATGAATCAACGCACGACGAATTCCTCTGTCTTTTGCACCACGAAAATCCGTGTGTTCGGGACCTTTACCGTCCTTGTCCGTACACGGATATCTATCTTTTTCTCGCTCGTGCACCGCAACACACGGAAAATGGCAGCCCTACTGCACTCGAGCAACGCTTGCCAACCCGCGCACTAACACCACCGTAAAAACGTTCGGAAAATGTTGCGTTTGCGGTGTCCTTCGGTTGCGAACGTTTCTACACCGTGGCTTGATAAACGACTCGCTTAGTGATATGACGAAATATCCACGTACGACGGACAGATTCGCGAGGAAACTTTGGAAATACGGCCACCGATGAAACGGTTCCTTGTTTACGACGCGACTCCGCGTACGATCTGCCGTGGATGCGCGCGTCTCGTTGGCATCCCTGCTCGACGGCTGATACTCGATTCACTCGCAACTTCGCCACAAGATGACAGAATCAGTCCGCGTTTTTAGTCATTCCTCGCTACCAATATCGTCGACCTTGCGAATAAAACAACAAAATTCTTTTAACCGCTATTATTATGACATACTACTCTATATAAAATACTAACGAAGATCTCACTTCGGTTATCTCATTTTTATGTAATTGGCTATTTTAGAACGAAGTTGTAAGAGAAATAATTATTTGAGACCGAATGATGGTTACCTTTGGTATATCGATAAAAATTCAGTTACCTCGAGAGATATGTTTCTGGCAGATGAAACGTGGCATAAATTTATATTTTTAGAGGACTAAAAAATCAATTTTGATTTATCAGTCGCAACGTTAGATAACATCCTAAAGTAGAATTTCTCTCTTGAAGCGATTTATTTTAAGTATAATTTGTAGCTAAGAAAAGTAGGTGGAAAAGTAGTCAGAATAAATCAGTAAGTATAATTTTAAGAAATTATTAGAACACTTTAAATCAGATTACTTTATATTTCCTTTTCAAATTATGTAACTTTCTATTTGATTTCAAACGTAGTCAGCAGACTGTTGCAATCTTATTCCGTTGGTAGGTAACGTTGGAAGTGATACGCCGACGGTAAGATACGTTCCTGTGGTAACTGTGGTAACGGTTTGTTTGTACCGATAGTACATAATTATTGTAAGTCGATACATAGTGTCGCGATACATACGTATCTCTAATAATTTAGAGAATGTTGCATCAAACGAATATTATAAAAAAGAATCTGACATTGTAAATCCCAGTAAGTTAGGAGTGAAGTTGCTGTAGAATCATAACATCACATTATCGTGAATACGTTAGATGTAGATTACGAAATCAAACACCGTTCATACGATTATCATCGATAAAGTTCCATTGTTATATAATTCTTTTAATGGCAGTGAGACTTTGGTTTAAAATTCTGCGCACAGATAACGGCAAACGTCGTTGTTCGACCGACGCAAATACAAATGGAACGTCAAACTAGTCTATGCTACGACAGCATAGTATAGTAATGTAATTGCTTTATTTGTAAACACAGCAAAACAAGTAAAATGTTCGTCAGTTGTGTTTACGTACCGAGAGGTAACTCGACGGAATCATTAACCTCGTATCTTAAATGTACGCAATACATAGTAAGAACGTTTCGAACGATCGAAGCTGGACAACATGGAAAAGAACATTGAAAAGAACATGGAAAAGAACATGGAACGGAATAATTGTGCTTTTTCCATAAATGGCAACCGTCGTTTTACTCGCTAAGGACACTCGGTTTCGTTCATTCGAGCGTAATAAATTCGTTTATCGTTTCATCTGCGCGAACGGTGCAGAAGGCGACTAGAAGATACGAAAGCAACGGGGGTTGATGGGAAAAGGGGGTTAACTCGATGGCGTGGCGAACGAAGCGGTGGCGGCGATGGTGGTGGTCGGCGATGGTCATTTGTGGGAGCTGAACTGACTTCTTGGGGGGACGAAATGTCTCTTGCGATCCCAACACGAGATACCGGACACGCTACACCCTTTCGAGGCGCTCTCTTACCACCCACTCCGAGCCGGAGTGATGTCCACCACACGACACGCCACACAGCGACGGGAGACATCGAGATTGTCTTCGGAGGAGGGTGTATAAAAGAACCCACGAACGTATTTTTGCCTCGGTCGCGGAAAGAATTGCCCTGACACGCACGGCTTGGCCTGGCCTGTCTCTCACGAAGAGGAATACTGCCGAACTACTCGTAAATAACGTCGTGTTTAACATCGTTCTTTATGGTATCGCACGGTACGATTTATACCGGCGACCAAGCTGATAAATTTCGAGCACATCGAAACGAACCACGAATACCGAAAGCGTACGACCATTGACCGTTGCTAATTGTACAAGTGACAAAGCTAATTGCATCGGGAATTAACAGGCTCTATCATTTGCTGCACTACATTTTTCATTAAAAACTATAGGTGAGAATAAATTAAAGGCGCGAGTCGCGTTACCAAGAATATCCATTAGTGTCGATTGTTAAAACAATTACAATATCTTATGAAAATCACGGTGAACGCGAGAAGATTGTTCGTGCGTGCACGGGTACACGTCAGTTCTTAATAACATCGTGTCCCCGCGTACGCTTTCCTTCCGACCGTCGATCTATCCTCACCCTTGAGTCATGTTAATACCTTCGTTTTTCATCCTTCTCCGTACAACACATGGACAATCTCGTGTTTCATCACTGATTATGGATTATGGAATAACAATGAATGGAAATTCGAGGTGCCGCGCAGGAAGCACGGTGTGACGTGGTTTACCTTTGAGCGACATGTTTACAAGTCTGGCTTTCTCTCTCCCATTCCTCCTCCTCTCTCTCTCTCTCTCTCCTCTCTCTCTCTCGATTCCCGTCTTATATACCAGAAATTAATTTTGCTCTGCATCTGATCTACGTAAAATGAAGTTGTTCGTATCGTAACAATTACGAATTTCATAGGTCCCTGTCTTTCCAACAAATTGTGAACCGGGTAGCACCGACGTCTAACCGGGAAAAGTAAAAGGTGAAAACTATAAAACAATCGGCGACGAGATCGGTCGGATAGGGGAACGCCACGCGATTCGACGATAGAAAAGATCAAAGAATCCACTCGTGTTTGTCCCCTCGACGAATCCGACATATTTTGTGGAGAAGAAAGAGCATGGTACATCGCAAGTCCCACGTGTATTCGCATAAAGAACAGGAAGACCATATACTGGTCGCGAGAGGTATGATAAGCCGTGCACATACTTGACGTGAGTACTTCCAGTACCCACGATACTTACGTGAGTACCGTGTGGGGCAACCGGTATCAACGCTGCGAGACACGGCAACGCAGCTCCTGGACATGCCACCGAGATCAGTAACCAGATATCGTCCGCTCGTATTTATGGCTACCGAGATTTCACATTATTAGGGCTATTTACCGTTTTCGCCCTATAATATCGTGGTCTATGGCCACCTCGAGAGGGTGGAGAAACCACCTTGAATCATGGATCGTGAATTTCAGGGACGTCATCAGCTACTCGAAGGTAGAACGACTTACCGATCCTTGGTAATCGAATCGGTAGATACCTCGTTGCTTTTTGCATCTTTGATTCATTGCCGGCCACGATAGAGTCATTTTTGACTATGTTCCACGCGTAACGCGCGATAACCGTATCAAATTTATCGGCGGGGTGGTTTCTTAAGTGGATGCTCGTATTTAGGTTTAATTAGGAACGCTAACACCATAATTTCCGTTCCCTCCGTCGGAAATGATCACGCGTTCGCGCCCATGTTCGCTTCGCTGTCACCTTTATCACGCTCGAGACGATACAGTACCGTGAGCACTCCCATTACGCGCAATTATCCATCATAAATCGTAGATACGTCGGTTTAATCAAAGGGTGTCTCCCGAATGGGTGGAGAAGACCCGCCGTAAAAGATCTTTATTCCAACGATGATACTCGTTCAAACATATTAGCGAATAATAGCTTCGTTTACCTTGGTGGCCGATTAACCCGCAGCGAGAAGTCGAGCAAAGGTAGCATCCCTAGTCGTTGCCTTCGGTGACGTATCTTGAAAGTATTCCTCATTGCTCGTAACAGAGCGTTGTCACTGTCTGGAAGAAAAGTTTCCGATTACGTTTTATCTTTCTGAAGCAACTTGCTGCTCGTAATAGCTGCAAAATAGAAATGCAAGATTTATCACTTGTACGCAAAATTAGCATAACCGTTACTGGTTTATAAATAGTCAAGATACGTTTAACCTCGCGCCGTGCGCGGCTACAATTTGGATCACTAGCGGTCGAGTGAGCGTAAAATTAAATTGGCTACAACCTGACTAGAGCTTTCGTGTAAATCAGTCACCGATAGGTTCGTCGCTAGCTGTTCGCGCGCGTTCCAACAGATAAGCCGCATTTACCGCGTTTTATCTTAGCCGTAGCCATCTATCTTACGACGCTATCACCGTTTCCGATAACGTTAATCATGGAAAGGTCGAGACACGATCGTCCTCTACGAAGAAACTCGAACAACCATCTATCTCCTAGCGAGCCGCGTTATCGTCAACGTTAACATTCGTTTTCCCGAATGCATTGTCCTGCGATCCAGTTGGGGCAGACTCCTCATTCGTCTCCCATTCAGAATGCCGGGTCCCGACGTTTCCGAATCTCCGACGCGGACCATTGTACTCGGCCCTTTGCGTTGCTCTCTCCACCTCTTTCCTTCTTCCTCTTTTCCTATCTCTCCCCTGTAGCGCGGCTCGTCTCTCCCTCTCCTCGGTGGTCGATCTCTCTTTCCATACTCGAAGTCCTCTCGTCCAGAGGTAATGTGGTGCCTCGAGGAGTACCGAAGGGGTGGTGGTGGATCGAGGGAGGCGAACAGGCCGAGCGCTCTCGTAGATGGAGTTTTTAGGGGTGGCGACATGGAATCCGGGAATTCGTGTCTCGCGGGGTAGTCTCGGTAGGAGCTCTATCGATTCTCAACGAGACACACCATCCTCCGCTGTATCTTGCCCATTTCATACCCGTGGAACTCGTTTACGCAAAACCACTCGGTTCGGTCCACAAAAGGAAAGTTTCGCTATTACGTCGTGGCAACGCGATAAGGAGGGATACGACGAGGACGTAAAGTTCGAAGCTTTCGACCGGTCGAACGTGACCGAGTTCGGAATTGCCCTCATAAGTTGCAAATAGCGGTGGCCCTTTTTGTCCTCTCGATACGGGGACGTCTTCGTGCTTTTACGAAACTCATTAGATAGGGAAAAATTGCACACGGCCACGGCTAAAGAATGCTTTTAATGCCCTAGCGACTTTGAAAAACGTTCCATGGAGAATATTTGATGTTAAAGAGCCGTGCACCTAATAGACGTCCGCAACAGGATCCCCATCGGTGACGAAAATGGCGAGAAAAAGTAGGAGTAAAGCTGACGGAGCCGCAGCCGAGGGAAGTGCACGTAACCGATAACCGATAAATCTCGCGATAACGCAGCATATTAGGGAGGTGAGCGCCGCAAACTCTGACGTGCACCCGTATACTTACGACCCTTCGATTCTAATCCAACCTTCTCACCGGTAACCCAAATTACGCGTCGATAAACTAGGTCATGTAGGCTTCATTCATTCTTTCGTAGTCGTACTACCGTCGCTCTTTCGCCAATTTTTTTTTACTATAATTATCGCTCGATCCGTATCACGACAGCGTGAAAGGAAAACGACTCAAACGTTTCACGTTCGATGATTTTTCGTTCATTTTTCATATACTCTAACGTTAACGTTCCGTCGCACGAAAGCAGTGCTTGATTTCAATGTAGCCGGAAAGCAGATGGCAAAGAACGATACGATAGAAACACGAAACTCGAGACAAAAGGAAAGTGAAGGCGTACCACAATATCGTAGCCATAAATCCATCGGGAGTTGATCAGCCGACACTCTGGAACCAGTGCACGTACCTCTGGTATATCCACGGCATGACCAGGAAGGGTCGCCATCTTGAGGGTTTCCTTCCTCCGCCCACAGGGGTGATTCTTTATTGTTTCAATAAGCACAGCACAAGTCCGGTCTTATTAGCGAAATAAACCTCTTTTAACGGCATTGCCGTGCCCCCTTCTGTCTTTTTCTCCCCTTCGCTCCGACTCTTCCGTTCCTTTTCTTTTCCGGAGACCAACGCCAGAGAGTAAAAGCTAACCCTGTCGAGGAAGGTAAAGCTGTGGCTCCCGCCGGAAAGAGGAGACGAAAGAGATCCGTAGAAGATGAGAGAAACGGAAAGTGGCCAAAGGATACTCGAAGGAGTTCTCTTTCAGAGGAGTCGAAAGGGAGAATCGATAGGTTTTTCCGCGGGTTCCCATGGAGACCGCGAAGCGAATCGGACTATACACACGATAAGCGACGAAGACGTGGAAAGAGCATCGTATCGCCACCGTGGTAACCACCCTTCCATCCCCATGTAGTACCTCTTCTCTTTTCTGCCAGGGTTTTAAGAGAAATTCTACCACCGGCCTTTAACCTGTTTCCTTTCCATTTTACCGCGATTCGAACCGGTAAATTCCTTCATCGCCATATAGCTTCGGTGTTAAGTATTTATATTTTTTCTTTTAGATACACGTCCGTCCATATAAGCTCAGCGACCGTTCGACGGTTCATTTTCCTTCTCGATATTCGCCCCTTTTACTTTCTGCACGCTGTATATCGGTATCTCCGATATAAGCGGCACTAGGTAGAAAACGCGCGTCCAACATCGTCAGGTCGGCCATCTTGCTGGATCGTTTCTCATCTTTTACGAGGCTCGACACCGCCGTTCTGCCGCCGTCTCGTGTCGTTTCGGCCCCTGCGAGGAACAATTGAATGTCGCCGAGTTTATTTTCGGAAGCCTTAATTTAATTCCCGTCCTGTCGAGGGAGAGTCGTCGAAGAAAAAGGATAGGAACGACGTTGGGGGGCGGGAGGAGTAGGAACGGAACGAACGGCCGCGGTTAAGAGGCGGATCTTTTGTTTCTCGCCGCTCTCCTGCTCGAGATGGTCTTTTTAAGTCACGTCGACTTCTCGAGAGAGGCCCGGTTTATGTCCGCTACGACGATCGATTGTTTAGATCACTACGCGCAGCGCACGTTTGCTTTTACCTTTCAACCGTTTGCAATATGCAAGTTGCGAGCGTTCGTTCCTGATACGGCGAATGGCCTTAAAGTCCAAACGATAATTTTAACCCAACTTCCATTTGGCAATTCTCTCTTCCTGCCGAATATCTCCAAGTTCAAAGTACTAAGAGCCTCGAACGTTACGAAATACCATATGCGACACCTCGACCGATACTTGTACAGAGATCAAACGGTCGTCGGCTCAAAGATGAAATTCGTTACGAACGAGCTCGGCAGCGGCAGCGACACAGAGAGAAGGTACTCGAGAGAAATTATCTCGCGATGCGTACCAGGTAGCACAGGTAGGTTCGTAGTACAGGCAAAGAAACGTGTCTGTAGAGACGATATTCAGCGGTACGTAGGTATCCGTACAGGTGTATAAGTGCGTGGTAGCTTTGCCAGGAGTCAGTGACACCTCTCGCATCGTCGGTGGCGGCGGCTGTGGTTTCTGGTAGCCATGGTAACCACCTCCTGCTCCCCCGCCTCATCATCCACCTTTTCCACCTCCTGAGGGGCCTCCACCACCACCTCCGGCCCCCACCAACCATGAAACAGCGCCTCCACCTACGCTACGCTCTTCTCTGTCTCTCCCTTCCTCTTCCCCAACCCGTTTCCTCTTCCAATTATCACACTATCTCGCTCGGTCTCACCCTTCTTGGATGTCACTGTGTTCTCTTGAACTCCGCGAGGTTCACGGTAAAATGAGAGAAACTGAGAGGAGTGGAACGAAAGACGCGAAGGCCAGAGAAGGTAGAACGTACAAGTGGCCACTGTTGCCAAGCCTGTCTGTTTCTTCCCTCCGCTCTTCTCGCTTCTCTCTTCTCTCTTTTCTCGCTGACTCTCTGTCGCGGTCTTCCCTCGTCGACGCTGGATACACGCAAGCTGCGCGCCGTCGGCGTGGGTGCAGCCGCTGTGTATGAATAGATGCGGCAGCGTGTTACTGGCGTCGCAAATGAACGCTGCCAGTGCATTCTCCGTTTCTCGTTCTCTCTCCTCTTCCGCCAGCCGGTCTCTGCCTTCCTCCTCGTAAATGTCTTTACTCTCCCCCTCGCTTCGTTCCGGTCGCGGTGCACGTATCGCTTCTCTCTGCGTGTCTGCCATAATGGCGTTGGCCCGTCACAGACGCCAGTTATAGCCAGATCTACGACGGGATGTATGACTAACGCCTCCTTCTATTCTCGGAGACGAACTCGATCGTCCGAGCCGCGCGACCGGGAGGAAACGTCATTGCAAATAACGCGACTATCTTTGCTAAGGAAAATTATCGCCGCGCGTTACGTTTCTTTTCTTCAGCCGAACGATCGCAGGATCTCCCATCCGAATCTTCAACGCGATCCCTGCAACTTCGTCCTTGTTGGCTTCTTAATATAGAAATTGTTAGCTCCATTCGTTGCGACTTTGGTTCTCGTATCTACGGACATACGTATACCGAGGAATCCACCATTTTGGATAACGCAGCTCCGACTATACACGCAACGAGAGAGACGATGATCGTGGTAGACGCGCAAACGCGAGGATGAGCAGAGATGCTCTCGGTGCCGGCCCAATCAGAAACGGAGGATGCTCCCCTTGGCCCAATGGGGCTTCTGGAATAGCTGCGAGGCTCGTGCACACACGCACGAACTGAATGTCCTGAAGAGCCGAGGGACAGACGAGCTTTGGAACACGCAGGACGGTTGCGATGAGCGAGGGAGGCATCACTACGAGTGGGAAGATCAACAACCAATGGGGAGTCTTCTTGTCGGAGATAACGATGGGTAGAGTTATAGCAGCGAGGGGCCGTGAACAGACTAGAGAGAGGCAAACGAGAAGCGAAACAGAGTGGGAGAAGATAGCGAGCAACTTTTGCGCCAATCGTGCTGCCACGTTTGCAACACGGAACAAGCCACGCCATCGAGGATTCTTTGATTTCCATATGTATATGCATAGATAAGATCGCGTATCGCGATAGATAATAAGAGAACGAGTCACTCTTGTAGGTGGAACGCGGGAGGGGAACACGTTGCAAGGAAGAAGTCATAAACCTTGATGAAATGCAGCAACGATAAGTCGTAAAGCTAATGAGACTAATACATCAAAACTGTCCAACTGATATTCCAGTGATATATGAGCAAACCGCAAATACCCTAGTGCATCGGTCCAAGTATGTTCCGAAGAATGTTAAATATAAACATGGCGAAAACACGTCGCCAGCGTCGATCAATCATCTCACGCGGGAAGGACTCTATCCGGCTTTATCGAGTCGCGATAAAAATTACGAGTAATTACAAAGCGAAGAAGCAATGCGAGGCATTTGTTCTGTGGCAGAGTTTTAAAATACGTAGCACGAGCGAGCGTGTTAACTCGGAAACTAAACGTCGCGGCGGTGGTCCCTCTCTTTCTTATCGCAAGAGCGAATGCACAACAGAATTTCCAGAAGTAATTGGGAATACGCTCGATTACGAGACTTCCGGTGCAAAGATGAAAGGATCGTTTGATCCAGACACGCGGCAGCTACACATTTAGTAAAACGCGTGGACTCGTGGAAGGCTCCAGTTGTCGATGCGTTTTCCCAGACTCGCAACACACAAGCCGAGTTGCAGAGAGAACAGTTCTCATTCCCTCTGTCTCCCTCCTATTTCCGTCAACTACATCGTCGTCGTCGTCGTCGTCGTCGTCGTCGCAGTCGTCGTCGTGGTCGTCGTCGTCGTCGTCGTCGTCTCTCGG
>NT_180031.1:66214-77122 GCF_000188095.3 Bombus impatiens | reverse complement strand
GTCTCTCGGAGCGTAGAGTAGTATTGAGGATGAGGTGGGATGGAAGACGAGGTGCGCGCGGCTCCTCCTCGGAGGATCAATAGAGACAGGGAGACGAGACCTCTTTCCCTCCCCTCCGTGCCTCCTCCCGGTTCTCTCTCGTCTCTGCTCTCATCCCGCCATAGCAGCACCCTCGAGAACAACCCCTCCCGCTCTCTGCAGCGTCTCAACATCCCGGTATCCTCCGCCTCTTCCCTTGCTTTGGTGAACTTCCTCCACTCTGCCATCGCGCTATGTCGATGCCGAGGGCCGTGCGATAAAAGAGGATAACGCGAAAAAATGGAGGATGAGTAGTAAAAAATGCGAGCTCCGCGATACGAGCTTCGTCTCGAGCTAGAAAACGCATAGAAGGTTGTTAAGCGCAGAAATATCGTTTGCCATCTGCAGAGTGTCCATTATCATCTTCGGTTCCTAAATAACGAGGAAGCAATGGAGTGAAATTTTATCGAGAAAATAATCGGCAATTCTACGATACGTACACGTGTATATGTGTGCCCCTGAAAGTGAGTTGAATTCGCTTCGAAGGACTTTAATATTCTGCAAGTTGAAGCGGTACTCTCTTCGCAATTGGAACAGGAAAAAAGACGCAATAAGATGGTAAAAGAGGAAGGGAAGGGAAAATAAAACGTTGCCGCTTACAGAAGACTTCATACAGTCTAAGAAAAAATGGGAAGGAGTAGGCTTAATGTTACGCGGCCGGGATGCAAGGAGTTCCGTCGGTGGTCCGACTATGTGGGTGGGTCGGACAGAGATGGGGAAGGGTAGAGGGGATGAAGAAGGACAGGGTGGAGAAAGGCAGGAGTCGCGGAGGCTTGTGGGTAATGTTGCGTGATGAGACGCCTCGCGGATTCATCGAGGAGAGGAGAAGAGAAAAGGAAAAAGGGAAAAAGAGAAGGAAGAGAAGAGAAAGAAAGAGAAATGCAGAAGCTGGCTCTGCTCTAATTCTAAAGAGCACTCTCGGCGGACTCTCCCCCGCTTTTTCTCGTTCCCTTTCTCCATCTTTTTGTCTTTCTCTCTTTTTCAATCCTGCGAAACGGGCTCTGCAGCGCGACGAAAATCCAGCAGGCCACCACCGGTAGTCGTGTCATGGGGATGAAAAACGCATTTTCTTCGTCCTTTCTTCTCCTTTCTTCCCGTTCCCTCCTACCCCGAGCTTCTCTCACGCTGACGAGTCCTCGTTTTTTCCTTCCTTCTATCGTTTAGACGCCGATGGAGCCACAGGGAAAATGATTCCACGCGATTTCGAGGCACTGTTGTTTGACGAGCTTTTAATGCCTGTGCTCCGCGTCCTACGCCGCCGAACGTATATTACCACAAAAAAAACTTTATGGAGGTGAAAAACCCTGCATTTGATTCTTAGTTATCGTACCAAGGGAACTCACGACCGTCATGGCTACGGAACACGATGTAGCAAGTTCTTTACCGATTGAAATCCTTAATCGATTCTCCAATCATACGTACGATATATGCACTATGTAAAAATATTAGACCATCCAAGTACTCGCGGCGTTGCTTTTTGCCACAATATCTTTTTAGACTGTTTCTACGTGTTACGTTCTATTTACGATGTTTCCTAATTCACAAATGTTTGGTAATTGCCACAACAAACGAAGCGCCGGCTAAATGTTATGAAACAAGTATCGTGTATAGGAAAGGAAAGGAAAGGAAAACGAGTCAGAAAAAAAACAGCAAAAATTAATTTTTTGAAATACTGAAAAAAGGATGGCAGAAAATACGAAATGAGTTTGTTAAAAAATTATTCAACGGTACGTATTTCCCAAGAAACTCTTGCTGCTGGCGGAACCAAGAGAAATGCACGCGAAATATTTATGGTATATTTTAATTACTAATTCATAGATCAAATATATACAATTGATGAACTGATCACTGAAGTTAAAATAATACAGAATATCCTCATATCCGTGCACGAAGTAAACAATTCGTTTCGTAGACGCTTCAAGACTTTCGCATGCAACTATATCTATTCTTGTCAGAAAATCAAGAATTAGATTACAGATATATTTGTCTAATGACAAACCGACGATGAGACGAGAGAGTAAAAGCAAGAATCGCAAAACGAGGAATTATAGGTGTTTGCCCCCACCAGCAGCTTGTTGGTGCCTTTCAACTGGAGAGGGCAGGATCCAGAGGGTTGGGCAGTCTACCTCGGCTGTGATTAATTTGAATCAGCAAATGCCTTCGAGGGTTTACACTGACTGAACTGAAGGCACTGCCATGCCGATAATATGCTACGGTCGAGAAGCTGAATCGAAAGAGAAGGAGCAAGACGGACGAAACGGTGAACGAGGGAGGATATACCAAGAGAAGGGAATTCTATGGATATGTTCACAAGGGAAGGAAACATCCCCTACACAAACCGCAACGAAAAGCCAACGGCAGCCACGAAACAACCCCCTGCTGCCTCTCCATCGGGACGATGCATGTACACAAGAAAAGAGAGGGAGAGTAGGGAGCAGAGGGAGGAAGAGGCAGGATGTACAGGAAGGGAGAGAAAGACCGAAGAGGGTGGAAACCACGGAGGTGAAGACAGAACGGAACCAGAACCGCGGCAGGTTGGAGACCGTCTTAAATCACTTCTCTCTTTCTCTCTCCTTATCAAATTCTGCTTCCAACCACGACCAGTTTCCAAATAGCAACCCTTAGGATTACGCCAACGACAGACCAACTTTGGTGCACAGAATAATCCTGAATTATTTTAGCTTCCCGCACCATCCTGAAAAGATGGTTGTTAAACAGCGTAACTGTTTTACATAAATTTTTCAAAACATAGAGGGTTTCTTTCACGGGATTTCGAAGCTTAATGGTCAAAAAGATTTTACGACCACATCGGGGCACGTTGAGACGCGTATGATAATGACTTCATGGTCGGTAGGAATCTTATTATGGAAACAGAAACAGTGAAATTCGAGAGGTTCCGTTTTATTGACCAACGTGGACCGTCTTTGTGGAACAAGGCCGGTCATTGATGAATTTATCGTTTCAAAGGTAGTTACGCGGAAATGAGAGCACACAATTGAGAATTTGAAGCGATCGATTCTCTCCGCGAGACCGACGGCACGTATTAACAGGGAGTATTTACGCAAAATTCTAGAGTGCTAACCCCCGTTGTTAATCGACGGACCGAAAAGGGAAAAAAACAAGGAAAATCTAGTGAAACACAACGAGAACCGGTGTACGGAGAAATTTCTCTCGCTGGCGAAGAAAAAGAATCGGAAACATATTAACGATGACGACTGGGGCTCGCGTTAAACTGGAACGTGAAGCAAGGTTTGACACGAAATTCTTTTTTCTTTTCTTCGCGAGCTTCGAAAGTTCCGCCAGGGCAGCAGTTAACAAATTTAAAAAGATGAAATCAACCCGTCCTGTAAACAATCGTTTTCAAAACGATTACTCCAATTTTATACTCTGCTACAATTTTCTCCATCCTATGAATAAAAATCGGCTTTAGAATCGACCACGAAACAATATCTCGCATGCGATCGTTGAAGCGATACGGGAGATGACTTAATTTGTCAAGTATCCTCGCCTTCTCTTTCAAGAACTCGCATTTCGTTTCCATGCCATGTGATAACAGGCGCCACGATCCACGGTGTCGAAGAAACGACATAAACAGGAAACTCAATATGACAAATACGGGGGTAAACATTCGGAGGAAGTAATAAACGAGCATGGATTCGTCCCTGGCGGAGCAAGGGTGTCGGTAGACCCAGTGCGCCTCGAATGTACCCCCCCTTGGGCTTCCAATTACTCGCGTTTAGTTGCGTTTTTCCGCTCGAATGCCCTCTCTATGATACACTCGCACACTCGACCCGCGCTTGGCTTTTAGTTACCCAAACCCACTTACTAACACGCACGCTCGCTCGCGTACACCTGATCCGCTTGTACGTGTGTGTCTGTATTGGCGCGGTTCGAGCTCCTACACACTGAAAGACGACTACGCAAACGTCTGTACGAGCCCGGTAATATTACAAGGGGTAACGATTGACTGGGTGCCACGCCAAGGATTACCAATCAAATTCTCACTACAAAGCTCACTCGAGCCTCGACTAACCTTTAAATAGCGACGCGATAACTTTCTTGTCAATGAGAATGCCGGGTAATCGATAGACGATTCTCGATCGCGACGATAACAATTTCTTAATTTTATGAAGGACGAATCAATCCTTTACACGAGTCGGGAAATCGATATCGATTCTATGATTCGGAACAGACTTTAGCCGATGTATTGAAACACGTATAAAGAGTAGGATGTAAATGTAAATATAAACATATGAATAAGGTAAAAACGAAGGATGTAAATAAACGTAAGAAATATAAACCGCGGATGCCAACTGAGGCGCACGGTTCTTGTTGAAAAAGAGATAGAGACATTTACTCTCTCCGTAGAAAAGGAAATAGAGATCCGTTATTTACTTCTATCTGTTTTTTAACGAAGCCTATTTTCTCAACGCGGTATATGCGGTCTACCTTTTACGCCTACGGAATGACATAACCTCACACTTATGCCAGTCATTGTTCGATACTGTGTTAATGATGTACTAATTGCGAGACTTGTTTGATGCAATATGGTGCGAATTTGCGAATGAAAAAATGCGTTCAAAAGTGACAAAGTAAATTTGATATCTTATGAAGTTGCTCACCTTCTGCTGAAAGATCGTCGAACACGGATATACTCTGTTCAGTGAAATTGTCTTCGTCTTAAGGTATTGTACTCTCGCAATACGTTATATATGAAGAAAGATTGTACACCACTCATGAAAACTTTAAAATTATACAAGTCAAACACGGTACATTGCTTACTATTCATTATAACAAAGAATTATCACGTGAATGTCACAAAAGACTGAGAAGACAAAACTTTATACGAGTAGGATACTACGTCTGTCAATAATTATACCATTTTCATTATGATTCGTTTACTACTTTTTATGTTTAACTATAACTATATTAACAAACTTGAATATTAATAATATAGCATCAAATAATTTAAATATTTCCGCCTGTGAATTTCTTAATATTTAATTTTGATGTTGAGTCACGTCCATGTTACGCGGTAAACCAGTTGAAAGTCATCTGCGCGTTTCACGACATTGTCAAGGCGTCGTTTGAAATGTAGTATCTTAATTATATACATAGTGAAAAATAATAATCATTGTGTGATAAGTGTTGTGATAATCATAGGTTCTAGAGCAATCTGCACGCGAAGATGCCAATGTAGTAAGAAAAGAAAGCAAGCATTCACGAATCCATAAGGAGGCTGTATGGTGAACTGCAATCGCGTCGCGCAAGGTAAGGTTATGGCATTTTAGACAACACAATTATCGTATCTTTTTTGCGTCCTCAAAAAGTGTTAGATGCTACGTCCTGTCGACGTACGATCCAAGACAAATCCACTTCCGTCTCTGTTCGCCCATTGCGTTAACCAGCAGATGTAAGTTGAATCGTCTGTAGAAATCGATGACACGGTAGCATATGCTGATTCTACGAGCTATCGATCAAAGATTTGGGACGCGGTCGTTAAAATAAATCTTTGGTTGGCCACGGCTAGATAGAGCACGTCGTGTGTCTGGTATGTGATACGATAAAAATAATGTCCGGGCAATAAATACATAATTCTCGTTGCCATCCAGCCACGTAATAATATAATAACGAAATATATTGTCTTGACCTGAAACGTAGAAGTCACGCCATGTTTCTCTGTCCACCTTATTGAACGCGCATAATTTGTGCGGCGAAATAACTGAAAACGTTGTACCATAATGCCATGCGGGACCTGAAAGGGAAGGTAGTTAGGTCGAGCGATTTGTCGTCAAGTGACGAAGCTCGTGAATACCTGACATACTTATCGCTCGAAATTTTCGTTTGGGACAATGTCGAAAATACCGAGATTTTCGGCGCTGATATCGAGATACGAATTCTGAATCCAGAGGGAGATTCCGATTCAACGCGAAATACGTTTTGCTTTACATCGATAAGCTATCGCTTCCATCACCCTTGTTTAGTCGGAATAGTAAGCCGAGCACAGACTTATTAATACGCGGCAGTAAAGGTCACTCTGTGTATCTCGTTAATCATTCGGATTTAATTTAGAATGGCTAGTCGAGGTTTTAGGCCTCGCGTAATTATCGTGGAAATTTATAAATTAGTCCTAGGCTTAACGATTTCGGGATTTCCTAACGAGATCACTTTCACGTCCTCGTAACGAATATAAATAAGAAGTCGCAGACGTTGCTTTTGTTAGATCAGCGTCGAATACGATGCAATTATGCGAGTAAGACACTGCTGTTGGCGGTGCGCTCGTTTTCGCGATTTTCCAGCGCTCAAGGATCCGGGATAACGAGTTAATTTAAATACGAAACATCAAAAGCTTTTAATCTTTTGCGCGGCTTAGTCAGCCAGGCAACCTACTTTTTTTACCGCTGATACACGCCACCCTCATTCATATACATTGTAACGCGAATATCCACCGCGTATATCTGCGCGATTATTGAACAATCAGATACGTTAACGACAGAATGAAAATGGTACTTAATCGGAAAGAAGGCAGAAGGCAAACACCGGGCGATCCGTTGTGGCATTTTCGCTCCTTATCCTCGTTCGAAAATGCATCGTGCGTTTCTAGTTGGCGTATCTTCTGTTTCTTGCCAGTTATTCAATATGATTTTCTTTCCTCATCGCGAAAACCTTGTACCGATATCACCTCAATGCGCAAAAGACTTCTTATAATACAGTGCCGCGAAAAATACGGGCGTGCGCTTCATCGGGTGGACACATGTTTTGTGAAGGAATTGCGTAAACTCGAGTTAAGTGTGCAAGGCGATCGAGAACATTTATGATATTTTTTTGCGGTCTTGGAAGGCGATACAGGGTCTCTCGTACAGGTCGGTTCGCATGTCTCGACGAGGCGGTCTCCGTGGTCACATCAGTCTCCGAGCATGCGAGGGCCCCCGAGCTAAATCCCCGTAATATACACACAGGGGCACTGTCGAGGTACTATCGCGGCATTATACAGACATACCTATATCCCAGCCCGATGACTGCTGATATGACATGCGACCGTCTTAGATATAGGCTGCACGACATGCTTCGCTCTCTTTCTCCCTCCATCACAATTTCCTTCCACTCTCTTTGTAACCCTTCTCCTCGTTTCTCACCCTCTTGTAATTCGCCATCAGCTTTGGAAAACGCTTCGCTCGAACGGCGCGTAATCAGCTTACTCAGTCACGATCTTTTTGAAATGCGAACTCGATGGTTGGTACTTTTCGAACAAGATTTGCCATCGAGTAATTGCCTTAACTATCCGACGAATACAAGTAGGAGAATCCATAATGCAACGCTGTTCGATACGTTGAAATAAGTACGTGACGATGTAAAAAATAACGAGCCGTTCGTCTTTGAAAATAAAGTGGAAGGCGCCTCTTTTGCTTCCTCAGCAATTATTGCTGGTACTTTACTGCAGGTAAATGCGATTCGATTCGTCTTGCTCGGTGTGCTATCCAGCCGGAGATCTGCATAGCTGTGCGTCACGCACTCGAATAAAAAAAGTTATGTACTCATGGTACTCGGAGTCCAATGTTAATGGATGTTAAGAGTAAAAGCTCATTCTTCTTATTCACAGATACTTTTAAGATAATCGCGTATACACGCATGAGAAACATTATTTCATAATCTGCGGCGCATTACGGCTGAACTAATAATATATTGCAAAATTACAACTTTCAAATCGATCCGGCAGATCTCGCTGCTTTGAAATGTTGGCGTAATTGAAAAACATGAGTCGCGAGCTCCGGCATGATACTTCGGCAGCGTGGCTGGGGAAAAAACGGCCAGTGAAAATTCGCGATGAATATGGAGAGTCGCGCGATAAAACTTTTAAGCGCATGAACGATGTACAAGCATTTGGGAGTTCCACGCTTCCGCGAAGTCGTACGAGAGCGGAAAACAGGCGGATGTAAAAGCCGCTGTAAACCACCTCTTCTGCAATCTTCGTCAGGTAATGTCTCAAACGGTATCGATTAGCAGTGAAAGAAAGTAGACTCGTTTAAGAATCGCCATTCAGAAATCGTACGATGCTCGTTGTCCTCGTTCAAATCTCATTTTCGACAGATCAACGATGTACGATGTTTGATTTTCTTCGTATCGAGCAAACCCTTTCAAATTGCCTCCTGAATATAAATAGAAAATTTCATCTTTACGGTTGTAATTGTCAAATAGGAAGGAAATGTCTTGCCCTGTTAGAAGGAAAGAAAACCAGCGGGCTGTTAATTACGCTCGCAAAGATGTATCTAGAAGAGACGGTAGGGGGTGAAGCCGGGTGGTCGCGCGCAAGAAGTCGAGTCCACAAGCCGAAGAGTAACCGAACGCTCGTTCCTTTTGGATCGATAAGGGTGGTAGGGCGGATTGGCCTTTTAGCTAAGGGTCGAGAAGGAAGGCGAGTGGTTTTTATAGCCAGCAAAAGGACAGGGAGGGTCCTGGAATCCTCGGGTGCCTTACTCGACCAGAGTATCCCTAATATACGTCATCCGTTAGCGGTACTTTCCTACATCCCTTCCTCTAGCGACCTCTCCTTTTGGTCAGAAGTGGCCAAATCTACTTCCTCCTTCTCTTTATAGATTTCGAGATCTCGAGTAGCCTTGTACAACTACCCTAGAGATTGATCCTCACCCTCCGGATTCCTTTCCCTCCTATATCGAATGATATACATTTCTGCCCGCTCATTTTCGATGGTACCTGATCATACGTCGTGCGTTGTAAAAATTAAATATGTTTTTCAAATCTAAATCCAAGTTGGTTACGTACTCCATGGATCGTAGGACGAACAAACGATGAAAGTGAGATTAATTGCATAACAAAGGTGGAAAGGCTGGCAATTATTTTCCCCGAAAAGCTTCGATCGTTACGCGGAATCGCTTGGAAATCATTGTGGCGAAAGTTACGCGCGCGAAACGTAGAAAGAGAACAGTCGTTTCTCGTACGTTCGTTCGTTCAGAAATCTTACCTCGAAGAAGTCGGTCGAAAGAATTGCTGCACTTGTACAATACGTTGTATCGGTGCGACAGTCGAGGTTATCGTTGACTCCTACGCCACTGACAGGCACGTATTCAATTTGTGCGGAAAACGTGTGCACGTTTACCTCGCGTAGATACGTACGACGCGTATATGCCTTCGTTCCACCCTCTTTCTCTCTCCTTGGTTGACCCTCGCCAACTAAAGCGGCCAACACCTGCCTCGCGTTAGCAAGCGTAACATAACGTAACGCAGCGAGCGTGCACACGCGCGTGCATCCGCGTAAGAAATACTATATCCATTTAAAACATGGATGCCTTGCGAAGTTACACATATCCTTCGGCCGCACTCGGTCTCCTCCGGGTGCTCCTTTTTCTCCTTCTCCCCGAGGGACTGGTTGCGTTTTTATGCGTATACAACCGCGGGTGGAGCACGTGCAGCGGGAAACAAAGAAAGTCTGGCGAAAGAGGAAGGCGTTATTGGAGGAGGAAAGCCAGAGAGATGAGGCGGGTGCCGGCGAGAAACGTACGGAGAAGGTGACTCGGAGAACGAGCGGAGAAAAAATAGAATGGAGAACGAAAAGGAGCGTGGGGGGCCAGATGAAAGTGTGCTGCGAAACAGTCCCAGTCGTTGTGCAAGACGAGGCAGCGTCTAAGAAAATGGAATGGAGGTGAAAATAAAGGGTACAGATCGTCGTGCGAAAAGAAAAAGAATTTACATGAGCTAGCATATACTGGCGAACGAGTTGACTTTGCCAGGAACGTTCAGTCAGTGTTAAACTGGAACAACTGTTTCATACCAATTCGACTGATCTATGTTATTCGCAGTTCTCGTAAAAGAAATAAGAATGCATGAAAATTAGACGACGATGATATGTGTTTGAAATGTGCTTTTGAATATTCGTTTTCGACAAAAAGAACGGAGCAATCTTTTATGATTTCCCGCGATGAAAATAAACGTTGAACTATATTGGCGTGCGGCTCGTACAACGATACGTCGTGATATTTCTGCACTCCGCGCACGTCGTAGCGTTCCTAGCGAGTCGAAACCCAGAATCTCCGGTCAGACCGTCACCAATAAGCAGATTGTGCGAGCTGCACGTAGTTCTCATTAAAATAATGTCTACTTACTCTACTCTATACGTAGTTGCATTACGAACGAAGTAGTCTGTGAAACTGTTTCACTTAAAATGTTCACTTTAAAATTTTCTAAATCGCTACCTAGCCGAATGTCCTGTCATTTCAGTAGCTTGTCACTCGTTTACGATAAGATGTTCAGCTTTTGCTGGAAAACAATTTTCCTGGCCTGATTAGCAGGTACTCGGGAGAAAGAAAGAAACGATCATGGAAAAAAAATCAGCATTTTCGCAAACGAGAGTTTATAAAGGCCGCGATGTAAAGTAAAAAATTCTCGAATCGCGCTTTCAACGCGAGCCAAATTCTCGTTGGTTTTTCTTTCTTCGCGCGTGCCGTGTTTCCACGTTCCACGCGTACCGATGGAAACACACGCTGAAAAAGAAGGGAGAAGAGGTGCCGATCCAGGTTTCGAAAGGGCGAAGAAGCAGGGCGGAGCTGCGCTCGGAAGGGTGCGCGGGCGCGTTTCACGCCGAACCACCATCCGTGGGGTCGGAGGTCGTATTCAGGTGCGACGAAGACGGAGAAGAGGGGCGCCTAGCCGAGCGAACGTACCCAGAAATGCAAAGTCGAAGTGTCGGTGTGAACCGAGTTGCCAGCCAGCGAGCCTCCAAGTCGACGCACTCGCGGCACTTCTATTCGCATTCCCTTCGTCGATTTTCATTTTCTTGGTGACGCGTCGCGCACCACGCGTGCTTCTCCTCTCCGA
>NT_180031.1:53768-65313 GCF_000188095.3 Bombus impatiens | reverse complement strand
GGCCGCCGCTACGCGATTCGCGCCGATCGAAAGAGTTGCAAAGACCGCGGGCAATCGATCGAACGGGCCGATTCACGGATCGATCGATTCTCGCGGATACCAAGCGGCGCGGCGGTTCGCGAAACAAGTGCTACGTGTACCCGTCATGGAAAGTGTCCTTCTCTCTCGTTGATCGCGTTATCGATCCGGCGCCATTCGTCGCCACGTGTTTTCGGCAACGTGCTTCCGACGATTTCTCCTACTCTTTTAACACGCGTTGCTATCGTCGAAGAAATCTGGACGACGAGATCGAATTGCGACCACCACGATATCGTTACGTAACGCTCGATGTGAAAGTTGAACTTGAGCATGGACCGAGACATAACCAAATTATCAGACAAGAATGTTTATAATCAGTGCACACGTTAGATACTTCGTATCGAACGGCTACAGACTACACGTCAGCAGCAAGACGCGATAAGCTTCCAGCCGGACAAAGTTGCGATTCGGTGATCTGTATCGTCAGCAAAAGAGACTGCACGCGGCGAACACCTGTTCCTTACCAAGTCACCGTTATTATTGCAAACGATACATCGAGTTTCGAATTTTTAACTCTGCGAAAGACCAAACGCAGCATCCGACAAGCTCATCGACCAGCACCGAGCAGAGTGGCGAGATGTTTAAAATGTTGCACAAGACGCAATCTCGAGGATATCAAAGAAATAATATAATCGTATATTCCTTTTTCGAACCTGGCATAAACATCGATAACGTTAATCAAATACAAACATTACGGACACGTGTTTCGCATCCGGAAGTCTGCATGGGAGGTCCAGCGTTGCGTCTGTCGAAAACTTCAATCTGCCACTGACGGACCATTATATCGCTATGTATACCGACGACAGTTTCGCCTACCAGGAATCCTTCAGGATGGATCTAGGCAGAGAAACTAGAACGAGGAGTTTCATCTTTGTTCGTTCATACGCTAGGTTACAGTAGCTTCGGCTAGACGGAGCTTTCGATAGGAGAGGAGCCCGGGAGCGAAGAAACGAGAGGTTGCGCTCTCGTAGGAAGAGAGGAACGCGGTGGAGAGACAGCGGCTGATCATTGGTGGACAGCAGAGCCGGATTGCTTAGGTAGTGGGGAAGCGAGCAGGTCGACTCCGCAGGTGGGGAAGGCCAGGAGGCAGAAGGTGGAAAAGGCGGAGGTGGAGGCGAAGTAATCGTAGTAGTAGTGGCCCGTAGTAGTAGAGTAACACGAAGCAACACGGTCAGGAGAAAGAGGAGAGAGAAAGGGGTGGAAGAAGCGGTGGTGTAAAGGCAGAGGTAGCGGCGGAGCGAAAACCGTGGCACCGAGGGAGAGACGGCAAGAGCAGGGAAAGAGCGAAAGGGTGAGAGGAACGAGAGAGAGAGAGAGAGAGAGAGAGCGGGGGAGGCGGAGGAAGAGAGAAAAAGAGATTGGAGGGAGTGTGGAAGGAGAGGGGGAGGAGAGGCAGAGTCGCGAGGGTGGAGGACAAGGTGGTGGAGAAGGAGGAGACGCGGAGGACAGGAGAAGCCTCCACTGTCGGAGGACAGATCCAACGCACGTCAGGATCCCAGTCGGACGGACTGACGCTGCCGTCGGATCACCGAGGAACCGGGGGACCCGGTGTACCGGAACCCGCGTGACGGAATGGACTCTCTTTGTGCACCCTTCGCAGTGTCCGGCTCGAACCACCACCGAGAATTCTATCGTACTATCATCGATCTGAGTGAACCGGGAAAGAAAGAAAAGGGAGAAGCTTGTGGTATAGACAACGTTTTGATCGGTTTAATCGAACGAACTGTTTGTACGAACGAGGAAGGAGGTTGTTGGATAGAGTGAAATAATTGACAGGATAAAACGATCGTGCATAAACTCGCATGGCTCGGAGGACTGTCAGCGTTCTTACAATTAGTGTTTTGTTTTTGAATTCATCATCCGCCGTGCAGCGATGAGATCCAAGCCGGTGGCTAGAAGATTGCCACAGGGTAAGTAATCTGTCAGCGTGCTTCTCGTCTTCTCGGAGGGTTAACGTTCGATGGTAAATATCGTTTGAAAGTGGACTCCGATATAAAGTTGCTATTTTAATGATGGAACGATGGTCGAAATTCTATCGGAATACCACGCACGTGGTAGGGTAAATAAACAAATTTCGCAGCTTCGCGGGGTGTAGTAATTGTTATTAAGTAATTGTCATCGACTCCACATGCGTTCTAATAATTTGAAAAGTATTCTTTATTTTTGAGATTGGCTATTGTACGTTCGTAAAAATGACAGAGAGGGAAGAATTTATTTCGTTTTAGTTCTGAAAATTGCTATGTTTAAAACGGCAGACATTATTAGTTCTTTCCGCGGAACTTACTCGACGAGACTATAAAACTATACCTAAGAACCTATATAACACTGATTCTCAGAACTATCGTATCAAAACGAACTTGTATGTTCGCAGCTCGCGATTTCGCAATGTTAACATCAGTAGTTTGACAATTTTTTTTTTTACTAAATTGATCGAGTGGTCAATAGGAAATGTTAAACAGCAAAATGTACATCTCCAATTCCTGTTTCGTTGCCTATAATTTGGACCTGTTTGAGCCTACGCTTCAACCCTGCGCATTTTTCTAAATGGTAACCGTGAGAAGATACGAACTCGAAATCGTAGATTTTCTCAAATTAACGGGAATTCGAGTTTTCAAACTTTAAAGTGCGATTTTCAAAACGAGCGATAAAACAATACTTCGACGCTCTTCCTTACTACTTGTAAACATTGGACAAACAATGAATGTACTGTAGTTTTGATAAAAATACAACGTTAACGTGTCATTGTTCACAATGGTATCGTTCGTGTCGTTAAAACGACACGGAAAAGAGTAGTAGGCGGTCCTCGCGCTGGCGCACTCACAACGTCGATATCATTTCTTCTTTTCCTGTATTGTCTAGTCACTTTGCTCGTCCTTCGCCTCCACCTCCTTGATATCTCCTTTCAAAAGTCCCGCCCATTCTTGCCTGTCACCATGTTCGCCAGTCTCTCCATAGTTTGTGAAAATCACGCGAAAAATTGCTGGGGCTTTTCATTCTCAATTTTTTCATGAATATTACTCAAACCCAGAACGGTACTCCAAATTGTAACTCGTTGAAAAAAAGTCAACAAGTTCGATGAGTTTCTGTGAAACATGGTCATTGAGTGTGTTCACGCACGTATTTTTTTTTTAACCAAGGGTCAACATTTTGAATAGTTTCGAACGGTCAAAGAACATTTGTCCCATAAGAATGCGGATCGATCTTCCTTTGTTCCACGGTTAACAATGCAGCATCGCTTCGTGTACAAAAGATTCGACCGTACAGCGAGCCAATGTTAATTTATTGTTGTATCTTGAATGGCGGCGCGCGGCTAAATTTTTATCGGAGCCCGTGGATGGAACGATAGGTAAATTGATGAAAGACGGTTACGCGATCACTCGGTCTCCCTTTCCTTCCCTCTCGGTATCCCTACGCGATATTTTGACATTGATAGCTCGTTTTAGGGAACAAAGAGTGTAGGTATTTGTGTCTAAAGTCCCTTACGTTGTTCCATATGTTACTTTGTAAAATCATGGCCGAAATATTATTCAATTTCGTCGATGAGAAGCTTCGCGTAAGATTCATATTTCATAATAAAAACCGTATCAACTTGAGGAATCCAGCGACGTCGTTGTCGAGAAGTAAGAATTGCCGCTTTGCTTCTCCGGAATGGCTGTCGGGGTGAGCGTTTTGCATCGGGGATGATTTATATCGTGTTCGCGATTTATAATAAAGCTCCCGCTTCCCACGGTCTGCCACGCTCCGACGACGGTAGGCAGTTTCAAGGGATCTAGTAATCTGTAAGACAAAATCCGTTAACGCTTGACTCACGAGTCGACGAAACAATAGACCATCCATCCACGAGCTTACCCTCTGTTTCGCCGAGAACGAACTCGGACGAGACACGAAAGGAAAGAGGTGGAAAAAGGGAGGACTCAGTGGCGTACCGGGACAATTGACTTCTCACCGCGTACTTCTGCTATAACGAACTATACGAAATGCATCTTCTCGTCTACGGTTGCTCGTAAGAATTGCCAACGACGGCGGAAGTTCGGAGTTTACGTCGAAAGGAAAAGATTTCCCGTTAGTCGTTCGATATCCGATCGCGATGGGCTATCGGTTCCTCCGACTCAACATTCGTTGAAGCGGAGTTTCTTCTGAAGTGCATTGTGCTCGAAAACAGACAGGGAATTTTTGAAATTGATAGGAGGCAGAAAGAGAAGAGAGCCATTTCGGGCAAACCGCAGGAATAATCGCGGAATCCACCTACCACCCGTTTCAAAGGCGCATCATCCCATTGAGGGTTGAGTCTAGCCGCGGCACCGGAAGTCGTATCCGAGAGGAGACAAAGCCAACGAAACATACGCACAGAGTGCCGTGGAACGAGGTAGGCAGCGTGGGGGAGAGGTTCTGTTTCATCGGTGCTTTTGTCTCGCATCCTGAGAGAGCACGATTGAATAAAAAGCCTGAATAGATCGGATGATCCTAAGGTAGGTCAGTCCATTCTCGTCTTGCGGGAGACTCCTGCTACCTCCGATCCCACCTCTTCTTCTTCTTCTTCTTCTTCTTCTTCTTGTACCTTGTACAGTGTGCTTCCAACCCCGGACAGTCCCAATTAAAAACGTCTTCCTTCTCGATTCGCTCGACCTACGTGGAGAATAATAAGGTCGCTCGCTATATCTCGGTACGCTGACGAAAATTTCCTGTCGTTTCTGTTATCGTTCAGCTGCTCCGTCAAGAACGGGAAAGTCTCGCGAGGGATGGATTTAAGGATACTTAAGCATTACGTTTCACCGGTGACACAGTATTCCAATAAATTTCTGTCACGTACCTACGTTTTGCATACAAATACAACATATGCATAATACGTTTGAAAGTCACGCGAACAATTCCAAGCAGTTTGAATTTTTCCTAACGATGCCGGCTTGTCGACTAATGAAATGATCACTTCGTGCGACCGAGGTATCGACCGTTATAAGTTAATTAGTCACGATCGTGCTGCCCAGCGATCGAGCAACGAGCCCTTACGGGACGGTGGATGGAATCGTCGCGAAAGGATAGGCGAAGGAGTAGCAGAGAGTGATAATGAAATCGTAGGATACTAATCCGTCGTGACGTCATAGGTTCGGGAAAGTACTGCACGGTTATTGGACGACTGGACGTGATCGATTCGAGCTGTATGAATTAAAATACCAACAATACCCTCTCGAATAACTGCACGCGGCCATGCAAATCCGATAACAGAAAGCACGAACAATCGTCTCTGCTCCTTCTTCGGTTTTCCTCTTCACCCTTTTCTTCCAGCCTCTGCTCCCTCCCCCTAACAACGCTCGGCAATAATTCCGCAAGTCTTCCTTGACTCTTTTCTTTCCGGCTCTCGCCTTCGCCAATTAACGATAAGGCCGCTGTTTGTCATTTGTTTGCCGTTTCCGGTGGAATGCAAACAGGCCGGGGTGAAACAAACACGGCCAATCAGCCGCGACGGACAAACGCATCGAAAGCGACTAGATCCCTCTGCATCGAGCTACGTTTCCACTAGCGATAATACCGATAATTGGTCGTTCAAGGTAGAATTGTTTCCGTGCTGAATTTCCTCGTGCCCTACGCTTCGGCTAGAACGTTAATCTACAGTATAACGTAGCCATCACGATCCGCGTAAATATTATTGATCGACAAATCTGACAATTTTTCGATCGGAGTTAGGCTCGCGACAAAATTCGTCCTCCGTGTAGGTGTGTAATTTAGGCTTCGGGGTACCGTATGTTGCCATCCAAAAGCACGATCGAGCGATAAGCGTGCCATTGTTGCCGGAGCTGGCTATTGAACGATTAATCATCTAATTAGGCATCCATCGTGCCGTACCGCCGCTATCGGGATTCCTTTCCACCACAACGATCGTTTTCCTGATAAATATCCGTTTCTTACTCATAATCCCGCGCGAAACTTTTGCCAATCCGCCGTGTTTCACGCGTTCTCGTTACCTCGTTCACCATTGGTCGACGTTCAATGAGTAGAAAAATCACGAAGAGTGCGCGAATTCTCGATTTGCGAATCGACTGCCGGGCTTCTGCATCGAATCGCGCGGCAGACAGGTACTCGCGCAGCGCCTGAATACGACTGACGTGTCGTACCGGCGAGCTACGCGATTGCCTGAGTACTAGAGCGAGCTAAAGTCAACGTTTATTCGCCTCGATATTTCGAACCCGCCTGAAAAGGAGCCGTGTCGAATACACTCTTCTTGTTTCTATCCATGCTTATGAAAACTTTATTCGAGTGATTTTATTCGATCTGTTGTACTATTTTACTATTATCTCCCTTTTTCCACCCTCCTCTTATTTCTCTGTTAGATTCGCGGAAAGTGACGTAAAGGAAGATAGAAGATATTGCACGACTTTACGCGTTAGACAAAATACTTTAGAAGCGTAGAACGTAAGTATCGACGTATTGTAACAAAGAAAAGCTGGTACATGACGATGGTACTGATAAATAACGACGTCTGCTCGGTTATTTATATGCCGATGCTTTTTCATTCGCTCGATGCTCGGTGAGTTACTTGAATATTCTACCAAAGATCGTTACACAATTATTATATAAGAGGAGATAATACTGGCGACTGTCATCGGTCGTATTTGCGACGGAGATATTGAAACTAAAAAATCTTCCTTTATTTCGACGGTTCTCGGTATGGCATTCACACGCGTGAAGAGAACCAAGGCGAAACGAGCGTTCGGCGGAGGCGTACGTACGCGAAGCCAGAAAGAGTAGAATACCGTAACGGATGAGCACGCGTGTTCGTGCATGAACTTTCATACATTAAGAGCTATCCTCGTCGTTCTTGTCTTCTGCCGTAACGAACGTCCACTCTTCTCGGTTTCGCACGATTTTTTTAACTCTTCGTTGTCACGGCGAATAACGTTGATTTTATCCCATGCTCGCGTAAAGATCGAATGCATTTTGTGCGTGGAAAGAAAAGTTTTTAGTTGGCCGGCGGCATTTATAACTTTGAAATGCATGCACCAACCGGGGACATGCAACGCGAGAATCACGAAGATAAATCGATAGGACATTAATTAATGTCGAGGACACTTGGCCGAGATGATATGAACGTACATTCAGAAGCGAGTTCACGATTGCTGGAAGGGTGAACTCGGGCCACTTTCTCGAAGTGTTCGCGTGTCTAGCATTGTTTTACGAGACTCATTTCCCGCAACGTCATTCCACTACCACCAGCGCTTTACTCCCGTCAACGTTACCATCACTTTTCGCTGGTCAGTTCACAATCTCGGCTTCCATTGAACTGGGCCAGAGTTCTAGGATTATAATCGATCTGACGCCTCCTATGACTCGTAGAAAAATTAGTAACCGATAGCATAAATTGTCGCGCCGATTCGTCCCACCACTGATCGCTTAAGATTCGAGGGTTAATATTCTTATGGATGTCGTCGTGGAGATAAATGGCAAAATATAGATACGCGATAGGTAAAAATGCATTAACAGTTCTCTCGATATTAAATGTAAAACATGGGAGTATAATTCGCGGGTACCACGAATGTGGTGTAATTTAGACGTAACATTCTTTTCGCTCGCAGATAACTTTAACAACGTGGGCCCTAGTCTTCCATCAGATAACAGTCTAATGAATCTAGTATTAAAGGGAATCGAATTCTCGATAACGTCAAGCGCCTCCCCCTGTTCCGTAACATAATAACTTCCATTCTCATTTCCTTGGTGTCCAGCGTAAGCGTAAGATTTTCCTGATGACAATCGGCTTTCGACCATGTACTCGGCTCTCGTGCAACGCAAAAGTGTCCCTACCGAGGAGAGTACACCGGTCACACGAAGAACCTGCTCGGTGTTAGTTGGACTGAGAAGTAGGTAGTCGATGTAGGAATGACACGACCGGTTATCTCAGTGGCCACGCGATATTGTCATCAGGGGTAGGAGGGGATAAAAGTAGTTAGCGAGAAGGAAGGAGAAAGGGGTGAAAGAAGGAGCAAGATGAAAGAAGGGGAGTGAAAGGTAGTGGCGGAAAAAATGAAGGAGGAAGGACAGGGAGAGGGAGAGAGGACGCGATAAGATCATCTTACCACCCCCTGGCATAAGTCGACAGTGGCCTTTCCCTGCCCTGACCAACCCCCTCCGTGACTCGACGGAGACCATTTCAACGATAGCACACACAACCTTACTCGGGCACCGCGTTATCTCGCACGCGAATTAGCTCTACAGATTTCCTTTTTTTCCTTCTCTCTCCTTCTACCCTTTTCCTTCCTTCCCTTCTCGGTTCTTCTATCTTTCTTCCTCTCCATACTCCCCTCGTTACCTTCCTTTTCCTTCTGCTTTCCGTGTTCTACGCCTCCGTCTTCGTCTCCCTCGCGCTGCCACTTCTAGTCGGCGACGCTGCGACAACGTCGAAGGAGGAAAACCTCTTACACACGACACACGACACATCGCGCACGACCACCACCCCCTACCCTCCAGCACGTCTATCGCATTAGCGCGCTGCCACGTTGTTGCTGCACCACGTTGTACCGCATCGGCTACGAAATGCATGACGTGTGCGTAGGTATGTGAATTTTCATTGGAGCAGGACCGACGCATAATTTTGCATAAACCAGCTTGGATCGTAATGACTGCGAGGCAGGCGATTAAATTACCGCTCGCTCGCGGTTAAAGAGAAACGCTTATCCCCGGTTGTCCTTGTCGAGCCAGGAACACCTCGTGCCCCGATCGCTCTTATTCCACCTGGAAAAAGAAGTGGTCGCCCGGTCGATCGTAGATCTTGTTTAGACAGCTTCGAAAGATTTATCGATAACCACACGATTTTACGATCATTCCCTGGTCACAGCCAGTACAATAGTTGTGGCTGTATCCCGCTGTTTGTGTATCACGACGCCAGACACTTCGGCTTTTACGATGCTTGAAAATTTACGCGCGCGAGGATGATGTTACGCAGTTTTTCGAGATTGACAGCCTTTTGCTTTTAAAATCGATACGTTCGTATTCGATTAATAAACGATCTTTCTTATGCTCCGTACCAATAGCTTATTTTTTTCGTATCTTAATGGTACCTCTCCCCCTCTCTCTCTTTCTCTCTCTCTCTCTCTCTCTGGTTTCTTAGTGCCACTTCTACCGCAATACAGTACATTCCGCATTATCTCAAGTATGTGGTTTATTACCCCTCGATGATCTCACGGGAACGAGATGACACGGAAAAACCTCTAAAACGAAATGCCATGCTCGCTCGCTCGAAAATTCTTCTCGTCTCTTTTTCTGCCAATTCACGCGTCTCCCCTCGCTTTCGTCGATCTTCTAACCATCCAGAGGAATATACCTCGCAATATTTAAACCAGCGTATAGTGACAGAGGAAAGAATAAACACGTATACCGAGAAACATGTTGCCATTTCAAGGCACGTACGACTGTTGCGTCTATTTTGTCCTCCCAGAGGTACGTGCACGAGGCTAATGCTCCTCTGGCAAGGTGGATACGTATGCGCAGTGGAATTCAATTTGGTATCAGTACAGGCTTCGTTCAGAATTTCCTTCGAAACGAAATACATATTTATTTCAATGAAAAGCGTCTAGGTTCATCGTTACGACGCGCGGTGTGCAAGAACTGATGTCTAACCGAGAGAGAATCACGATTTTGATCATTTCCCGTTGGACAATTTTTTATCGAAAGATTTCACGATATCTAGAAATCATTCGTTTTATTAAATACGTTCACGCGGAAGATCAGTTTCTTGCGAACAAGAACGTTGCCCCTGAGAAAGAGTCCACTTTATCGAGTAACTTATACAAAAGGGAGTTGATTATCTTCTCAGTGGACTTGGAGATGTCTTTCGGCTTCGAATGTCTTTCTACGCCACGTTTCTATTCTTCCTTGAATGGTGGTCTCCTTATCTTTACGAGAGATTCGCGGACCGCTCTTTCAATTGAATTCCGCTCTGGGAATCGTGATCACCCGCCTCTCGCAGTTTCGCTCACAGACTTCGTGCGTGTTCGCACACATCACCGTATAACCCAACACATCGGCAGACCGTGTATTTTCGCACAAACTCGTTTCAACCCTTGAACGTACGTGTGCCCGTTTGAAACCGTGGGTGTATGTGTACCTGTACGACGAAATACGTCAATGCCAGTACATGGAAGTTTATTTATGTACACCAGGTCGCTCGTGCATGGTATTTGTACGCGTCACAAGTATTTACCTACACGCGTGCTTCTGGATTCTTGCGTGGGCACACAATTACGTAAGTCCATCCATGTATACATGGTTCTCTCGTTTGTTCTCTGCTTGGGAACGGCCACTACGAGACAAAAACTGGCAGTTCGCAAGAGACAGACGTGGGTAGGAGGGAAGAAAGAACAAGGAAGGAAAGGACACGGAGAAGAAGAGCGAGGATCAGCTTGTGGCGCGAATCAGGTTTAGGACTGTGTCAAATGACATTCTTGCCAGGACGCAACGATGGTCTCGAAAATCCTCGTACCAACACCTCTTTCTTTCTCTTTTTTTTTTTTGCCACTTGCTCGAAACCGTGATGGGACGTTACGAAGGATTCGTGCAGGTCGTAGGTCCCGTGGGAATGAAGAAAGCACCGTGAGCCAGAGCTCCATCGCCAGATTACACGGTCCTATATGCTTCACTTTCTTTCTCTTAATCTTTACATCTTCAAACATATTTTACACCGTGTTTGGACAATATTGGAATACAAGGAGTGGTGGGAGCGAGCTTCGACAATTGTGAGTCGTTGATTTCTTCAGGTGGACAATATCGAAGAATGGAAAATAAGCTTGTCCAGATCTTTCGTAATATCTTTTTCTGTAGCGTAGAGTGAGATGAACTAATATAGAGTGGAAACGAAGAAAAAAATATGTGACTCGAAAGGGACACGTGTGGACGTCCTCATAGGACATATGTAGAACATTACGTAATCGTAAACCCCGAAGGATGTGGGCGGGATCTTCTTGCAGAAGCAAGTAGCCGTGTCTCGCGCGTGTTCAACCGATCAGCCGGACAGAACCTAACTAATCGAGCGGCACATCCGAGCAGATGTTGCCATCTTCCACGGACAACTGTCCGGTCGACGTTTTTTGATTTTATCTGAGCATCGTTAGCTGCTTCCTGAAAGTGAAACGAAGTTGGATATTCCACGAATCCTCGAGGTATTGAAAAATGAACGTGCAAGGAACGTCGAACTCTGACGTATGTTTGCTCGGTGTAACAAATGTATTAATTTACCCGAAGAATAATGGTTGTCATTTGAACGTCCTCTTTTGATATAGTCATTCATCAGGCGAACATAGTTTCATATTATGTCACGCGACACTGTCAACTGTCAAGCGTGAATGTAAGTGAATGGCGCGAAGCGGGCGGACATGTGTGAAATTAGCTTAATCTTTCAGCTCGGATGACAATGGTGATACAAACGTGGTCCGTGTACGACACGTATCGTTCCGTATACAGGGTGACAAATCTCCCCCCCCCC